>NC_137827.1:7022935-7070435 GCF_963921795.1 Nannobrachium achirus
GGCGGGTTTATAAGAGGAATAATGGTCCTTTGAGAACACTGGGCATCTTTAAAACCTTATTTATTCATTAATGTTGTATTTTTTTTTGTATCTACTTTTATTTTGCAAATGAAGGGTCAAATACATTTAATTATTTATTTTTATTTTTATTACGTTTCCACAAATTGCCACAAAACCTGTGATAGCCAGTTATAATCGGGGGCAAACAAGAAGTTTGAAGAGGATTGGGTCTGATAAGGATGCGACCGTGCATGTTCAAAGAAATCATGGATACTTTGCATTATTTACGACCATTTCCCGAAGCATACATTCATTCACATTTGTAGCATACATTTATTCATACATACATACATACATACATACATACATACATACATTGAAAAAACAAAACAATTTAACATTGAGGTGCCCACACTATATAGTTGCCTACAGGACCTGTACACACTAGTCCTCGTCTTTTACACCTGAGATCCTGGTTGTTGTTCATTTAACTCTGTGAGTGTTCATTTTAGCGCTGTTGAGTGTTGACGTGACTGTGTTAGAATGGATGATCCAAATCTAGTCTTCTTTAGCCCCCCCCCCCCTCTTCCCTCCTGTGCTTGGCTTGGTGCAGCAGTGCTGCTGCTGCTGCTGCTATGAGGGAAAGAGACAGAGAGAGAGAAGAGATTTCAGCACCTCCTTGGTGTTTTATTTTCAGCACCGCGGTCAGCTCCGCAACGTGTCAAAACCCAATCCGGTGTATATGCATCGACTACGCAACGCACACGCACACCCACTTGCACACACACACACACACACACACACACACACACACACACACACACACACACACACACACACACACACACACACACACACACACACACACACACACACACACACACACAGTACTTGTGGTTGTCCGCTATAGAGAGAGTGTGAATTAACGAGAGAGAGAGAGAGAGAGAGAGAGGGAGAGAGAGAGAGAGGGAGAGAGTGTGTGTGAGAGAGAGAGTGAGAGAGAGAGTGAGGGAGAGAGAGAGAGAGAGAGAGAGAGTGAGAGTGTGAGGGAGAGAGCGAGAGAGCTGCACATGGATTTTTTTTCTGTGCCACTGTTTAGTGATTCTGTTCACGGCTGTGTACTGTGCAGGGAGCTTATGGGTGCCGCTGGTGTTTGGAAGCTATAGGCCCATATGAACAGCAGTGAGTGCAGCGCTGCTTGCCTCTGGGCAGATTCTGTGCTTTGATATATACTAGTCTCTCTCCTTTTCTTTCTTTTCTCTCGCTTTCTTTCTTCTTTTGGTCCTCAATGCAGTAATTACATAACGGCTGTGTGTCAGTGACTCAACAAAGGACGCATCCCCGAATAAACCCACCAACCCCACATGCAGTGATGGAAAGTAACTTAGTACATATACTTGAGAACTGCACTTAAGTCTCAACCGCTTGTCCGGAATCGGGTTGCGGGGGTAACAGTTCCAACTGAGATTTCCAGAGTTCCTTATCCCGAGCAACTTCCTCCACTCCCTCTGGGAGTATACCGAGGCATTCCTAAGCCAGTGTGGAGATATAATCCCTCCATCTGGTCTTTGGTCTGCCACGGGGTCTACTCTCCTCCCAGTGGGACGTGCATCGAGGACCTTCCTAGGAAGGCTCTCGGGAGGCATCCATACTAGATGCTCGAACCACCAAAGCTGACTCCTTTCCAAGTGGAGGAGCAGCGGTTCTACTCCAAGTCTCTCTCGGGTGACTGAACTTCTCACCCTATCTATAAGGGAGATACCAGCCAAAAAAAAAAAAAAAACATTTCGGCCGCGACCTTGTACTTTATTGAGATAATAGTACTTTGCTGGAGTATTTCCAATTTCCAATACTTTTACTCCACTACATCTCGGATCCAAACATTGTACTTTTACTCCACTATAATTATTTGAAAACTTTAGTTACTAGTAACTTTGCAATATTATAAAACATAAACAGTTTGAGTACTTTTTCCACCACTACCCATATGATCACTTTTATGGCGCTGTTGCCTCACAGCTAGAAGGTCCTGGGTTCGATTCCCGCTGGGAGACGCTGTGGGCGCTGCATGGGGCGGCGTGTTCTCTCCTCCGCATCATCAGTGCCCACACCCTAGGTGGGGTTGGCAAAAGGCCCTTTCTGTCTAAAATGTAGAATAAAAAAAGAGAGCGAGAGGGATAATGCCATGTCGGCAAAAGGTTGCTGTAAGGGGCTATAATATACATTTAATATACACAGTGAATCATCTATATTTATTATAAAGGTTGCTATAAGGGGCTACAGTATAATATACACAGTGAATCATCTATATTTATTTATTGGTCTCTGTTATTTTGTGTTGCGGTTTTGGTTGTTGCCATGGCGCTGCCTACAGTATAAACCACTGCTCCTTTGTGTGTGCGTGTGCGCGTGCACGTGTGCGTGCACACAGCCTAAATGGGGGTCAGATAGCATTTCTTTTTTGCTTTCAGGTTGCTATAGAGACCATGTATGGGCATAAAAGGGTATGATGTAAGATGTCATAGACGTCATAGGACTTTCACATAACGAATAACATAACTGAGTAAGCATGTTTGGGCTCTCACAGCATATCTCCATAAGTAGTACAAGCATCTCCATATATGGGTACCAGGGGTCTCCATACATGGGTAACTGGTCCGATATACATCTCTGGCCAGACGGCCAAGAATTGGCGCATGTCGCCCTGAGGTGTCTTACTAGTACTACAGCACAGCGGCGTAGCCACTTTGTTTTTGTGCCCACACAAAAATAACTAAAACATTCGCAAACATTAGGAAGCAAAGAAAGACACCACAGTTTGATTTGATCATAGCTTAGTCAATTATGAAGCGATTTCCAAAATTAAAACGTCTCCATATTGCTTGGGAAGTCCACTTCCCAAATACTGTATTGTCCCTGTAAATATTTAAATGTTGGCTATTTTAATAGCCGATGTACATGCTCACATCTCTGCCCTGCCCACCCACATTGTGCCAGGCCTAGCCAGTTGGTAAATCCTGGCTACGCCGCTGCTACAGCGTTACACAAAAGCATCAAAAGTAGCAGATCTACAAGCTTGAAACGCTGTGCAAAGTGACGTGTTTGGAATTGGTAGATCTGCTACTTTTGCTGTTTTTGAAACCTGAAAAGAAAGCGTGTTGGACGTTTTCTACCCGAAAACAAAAGGTTAAATTATGGAGATGAGAGGATTCTGCCTGACTAATGAGTGTCATATTTCAGAGGCTCCTATAAGAGAACGCAGGGACATCTGCAGTCAATCATACACAGCGGCATATGACTTCTGTGCCACAGAAAGTAGTGCTTTTAGAATGTATTGGAATTCTAGCCACACAAACACACACAAACTTGCACGCCCACGCATACACGCGCACGCACACACCGACAACTTGTTTCACTCAGTATGCAGAACGCTCATGATGGATTGGAGTCATCGAACATTAGGCTGCAACAGAATTCCTCATATTTCTCTGGAAGACGGAGTAATTTATTCTCCCTCTCCCTCTCTCTCTCTCTCTCTCTCTCCTTCTCTCTCTCTCTCTCTCCCTCTCTCTCTCTCTCTCTCCTCTCTCTCTCTCTCTCTCTCTCTCTCTCTCTCTCTCTCTCTCTCTCTCCCTCTCTCGCTCAGAAGTAGTGTTTGGAGCAGAGCAGCTGTGTGAGTAGCGAGGCCAGTCCAATAGTCATATCATTGTACAATTTGGCTGGCTAACAAACCAGCCTTTTGGCAAGAATTAGACTCCAGACGCAACAGCTGAGAGAGAGAGAGAGAGAGAGAGAGAGAGAGAGAGAGAGAGAGAGAGAGAGAGAGAGAGAGGGAGGTGCGTGGATTACTGCATGGGACTGTCCGGGTCAGCGGTGGCCCCAGGGGCCTGCCGGGACGGGACCCAGGGGGCCAAACGGGACCCCATGGTACAGTAGATCCCCAGAGGCCCCAAGGGGCCCCAGGCTGGGATCAGGGGGGGTGGAGGGATTTGGAGGACAGATGTGTAAGCAGAGGTCACCTATAATCGATGATCACTCATGTGGCAATTCTGTCTATCATTTTTCTCTCTTCTTCTTCAAAGGATCTCTGGCTAAATATGCCGTAATACATTATATAATTGCCCCCTATAACTACAATGTAAAATTAGACCTGAAACACCTGAAATATTTTACTTATTCTAGAAATGGCTAATCTTTTACTCAATAGTGGCAATGCCTGTCACACATTGACGATGACATTTTTTCCATGTGTGGTTTATTCCTATGGAATATATAGAATGCATATGCAAAAAATATTTTATGCAAATTGATTTGATGCTCATATATTATTTTTAATAAAACAGAAAAGTTAAATACAACCAAATGTAAACCTTATCTAAAACATATACCCTCTCATTAGCCGTTTGCTGGCTGTGCAGATGATTGTGAAAGTATACAAAGGAAACCTTCTTTTGACGTTGCGTGGGTCGCAGGAATGAGCTGGATAATCAATGCTTCCTAAACAATACAGATCTATGAGGCTGACGTGTGTGGTGTGTCATGTTCACATGAGAGCTGTTCTCTCCGTGTGTCACACAACAAACACATGAGAGCTGTTCTCTCCGTGTGTCACACAACAAACACATGAGAGCTGTTCTCTCCGTGTGTCACACAACAAACACAATGCATCCGCTGAAGAGGACAGTCCTCTCTGTTGGGAATGAAAAGGCCTTATTTACTTCCAAGTAATTCATTGAACATGAAGCCCTATTTTATCGCGTCCTACCTGGGTCATTTCCCTGGCTTCTATCTATGGTGTTCAATTAAGCCATTCAGAACGGGTACACGCACATTATTGTGTATTATTATTTTATGCTTTAACTATTGAAAAATAGCAGATATACAAGCTGCGAGCTTGTAGATCTGCTACTTTTGAAAAATCGTGAAAATTTGATTTTTTACCTGATTCTATAAGTGTCTTTTGAATCCTTCTAAAAAAATGTGAAAACCCTATGTTTCTATGTCAGCAATCTGGCCAGCCATCGTCAAAGAAAAGTCCTTTTCACTCAACTGGAGCTCAGTTAGTCTGTTCTCGAGAGACTACTGTGTCAGTGGTTCTCAAACCTTTTCATGTGAAGGACCCCCAAAATGATATGTATTTGTCCATGGACCCCCATCTCAAAATATCTAGTTTCAGGGACCCCCCAGAAGTAAAATTTACGTTCTCTTAACTCATTCTGGGCGATGCCCGTAGAAACCGTATTTTTCCCGCTGTACCGCGGTGCCATGCCCGTCGAACCCGGAAGTTTAATTAGCTTTAATCATTATGAAAGGATTAAAAGTATTATCGCAGATTTTCACTGATTCTGGCTCTTTAGGCCCGCCCCCCTAACTGTATCCGGTCATTTCCGGTCTGGACCGGATCTAGCTTTCCGTATCCGGTCTGAGCCTGGAACATAGTCCCGCCTCCGTTGGTTTACAGTGTAACAAAAGAGAAAGCTACTCGGCGATGGAACACTCGTTTTTCAATCGGATTTTTGCGTTTGGAAACTTTGATCCAGTCTCTACACGCCTGGATTATGATCCCCGCACATATCGTGCGTTTTGTGCGCGAACGTGTCCACTTGTTACCATAGCGCACAGTTGGCTTTTTTCAATGTTTTTTCATGTAAACACTGGCGTATAAGCAGGGATACAGCGTGGCAACGGATATGTCTATTTCAATGGGGTTTTTTTTATTCGAAAGCTTGTCACCGAGTCTACAGTCTACTAGATGAGTCGCGCACAGATTGTGCACGATGCGTGCAAGTGCCCACGTTAAAAGGTAAGGACAATTTGGCAGCTGCTTACTAGAGCTATGTTTAAAATGGCAGCAAAATTGTTAACAAAGACAAATATTCAAAGATTTTCAGACATTTTCACGACTTTTTCAAAAATAGCAGATCTACAAGCTCGCAGCGCGGCACTCGGTGCCGCGCTGTGAGCTTGTATATCTGCTATTTTTCACTGGTTAAAGCATTCAATAATCCTAGGCCTAAATGGGTTAAAACAGGCGTTCAGATTGGCGTAGAACTGTGTTTCTCAAACGGGGGTACGCGGGGGTACTTCAGGGGGTACGTGAGAAAATCTAGAACATGGGAATATGTATTTTACTGTTATAGTTAATGATAAAACATTGACAGAGATGGTGTGAACCTGCTCATCTGTACATTTCTAACCCAAATTACATCATGACTAGTAGTAGGCTAACTGTTATTGATTAGAATTTTTGAAGCGGTGAAAGCCGCTTCCAAGGAGTGGCTTTGTCTGTCCCGTACATGTTTTATTTGAGGATTCCCATAGATTCTCAAGGAGTGAGAATGTTTGTCCCGTACATGTCCCGTACATGTCCCGTACACGTCTCGTGCATGCAGAATTGAGGATTGGTCAAGCTTCGCATGACAATTGGCCCTCCAGACAAAATCATTCATTCATTCAGAATTCATAGAAAATATGGAACTAAAGCACATAGAAAGTATAGCTCTAGAACACATAGAATAAAGATTCACCGCTTCACTTCGAACCGAGGTTTGATTTTTATTTTGAACGTATTGGCATTGGAACTGGACTTTTGATGTAAATGTTGCTGTAAGGGGAAGGGGCGGGTACTCGGCTTTATAAATCAGTGTAAGGGTTACTGCAGCCAAAAAGGTTTGAGAACCACTGGTGTAGAACATTAGTTCTATGACAATCTGACACATTGAAACACCTGTGTTGGTCCTCCTCAACATGGCCAGTGTAGGACTACAAATGAACCCCATGAATTGATCTCTAGTCGGGGGACATTCAGGCGCTGGAGACAGCACAGCAGTAAAAGGTTACAGATACAGAGCATAGAAGTACAATGGGTTCAACTTGTGTTAATAAACAACCATTCTATAAAATCATATGTCATACAGACATACAGTATATCACAGGTATGCATTTTTAAACTCACAGTTAAATAGGCCTACACACAGGATTTTAGCTAAAGAGAATTGTTTATCAAGGTCACAGATTTAACATGGACCAAAATCATGATTATTAATATGACAACTAGGAGTAGAGTAGGCTGTAATGAAAAATAAGATGTAATAGAAAGCTTATAGTATACTGTAAGATAATATAATCTAATTAATTCATGGCATATCATATGATATATATAACATCAAACTGTAATATACAGTAGAATATAATACAATTACAATGGATCAGATCATTTAATTCCCTGGGCCTTAGAATAAAAGTCATCTTATACAGTTGTTTTTAAAACACCTGAAACATTTAAAAGGGTCTAAAAGTGTATCTGTGCTGGTCCCCTTTTTCCTTTTATTTTACACTTTCAGAGTTGAGAGCAACTTCTCTCTGTCTTGTAGGTTTCAGTGAATCATAAAAGTTGAATCCCAAGTCAGTCGTGTTATCAGAACAAAGACTCCTACATTATTGACATTCATACATAAGTCATTTTCACACAACTCACTGCATTAGGAATAAATATAGACAGTGTCGGTTTGAGTCAGAGGGACCGAGAGCTCAGGTTATGAATTGTTCATCGATTCTAAAACTATTTCATTTCAAGGACCCCAGGTGTGCATTATACAGGGCCATGGACCCTCATAACTCTGAGAGTGTACAAACGGAACGGGTCCATTTGGTTCCACTTGTACGCTCTCAGAGTCACAGACCCGAAAGGGTCCATCTGGTTCGTAACTGTCATTCATTTAGCTAACTGGGGACCCCCTGGAGTCCCCTCAAAGACCCCTGGGGGGTCCCCGGACTCCACTTTGAGAACCACTGGTGTATTAGCTTGGCTTTCTGCCTTAGTAATCTGTGTTTGTGCTTTCATCTTACGCAAGGTGTGTAATTTGATTCTGGGGTTTTTGTTTTGTTAAAAAGGTAAAATACGTGTTAAATAGCTCTATAATCATTACAACAAAATAAAGTGTTTTTTCAGTATCTCTCCAGCGCAACAGAAAATACATTTTCAGGTGGGAATTTTGTCTTATCATTTTATGTTTTGTTTGTTTCATCACTTCCAGTGTCACTTTGTTTGTATCCATGAGAGATCTCTCTCTCTCCTTGTCAGAAGGAAATTGGAAATGTATGTTCTGTTTACTAAAGAGCTGAGAGACAGGAGACCTCTGCTACTGTACCTGCTCAGTGGCCTCGTGGTTAGCTTTATGATTAATAAGACCTAAAGCACTTGTGCGAGATTAAAAACGAGAAAAAGCTTGGGTTGGAAGACATCCTAAAACTCAACAGGGATGATGACCGGATTGATCCGGTCGGGAGCGGAAACCACTCTGTGTCATGTTGTAGTCCTAGACGACTACACTTTGACTATGGGGCTGTTAAGTATGACATAATTTTGTAGGCAGAGGAGAATTTCTGCCCCCAGTTTCCGTGAATCTTTTTACTATTTTTACTATTTACAAATTTTTCTTCTCTTTGTTGTTGAAAGTAAAGTGTTAGAATTATACTTTAGTCGTTATTTTTGTCTCGGATCTGTTGAAATAGCGAGGGACAGAAAATGCTCTGGGGGCAGAGTTCTCTTCTGCCTACAAAATGATGTCACGGCTTAACCCTGCAAGGCCCAGCGTTGCTTTTTGGCAACATTTTTTAAATCATTTTTAAAAAAAATGTATGATTAGTTTTCCTGTTCTTTTTTCACATTAACATCACCATTAAGTCCTATTGTTTAGTATTACAATGCCATTGGCCACGATATTTGCATATAAATACCCCCCACAGTGGCTGACATTCACACCTCCCAGAGAAGTTGAAATTCCAGCGTCTGGACGAACAACATCTCACTTTTTAACTGAAGCTATTCCTCACTAAAACATAAGTAAAATGCCTGTAATATTTTTTTCGTGATCATTAGAATGTCTAGAACATGTACATATGTTATTATTGTGAAAAATATCCCCAAAATGCAAATTAGAGCATGATTTATGATTTATGATTTATGGCTATAAAACCTTACAAAAACATTATTAATTTTTTAACGTTACATTTTCCTGTGATTAGGACTCCTACAACACCATCTGATTTAAAAAAAAAAAAAATTGGCCAGTAGAAATTAATTCGGGTCTTGCAGGGTTAAAAGCCCCCCTCCCAAACTGGAAACCGTTTTAACCCAAAATAATTCCCCTGCACACAAGGACATACTTTTGGGGCCTACCGAATAAACCCCTTGATGCGCCGTAGTTTTGCTTTTGAAAAATGTGTTTGGTATATGCATCTTTTAGTCTAACTCGTAGCATCTGGCAATTCGAGCATTTTAATAGGGATTGGGGAAACAAACAGGGGGAACCAAAACAAAGCGACGCCGCTTCTTCTGCTTGTGGTTTCCGCCTATACCGGATCAAACGGCCCGTTGTAAACGATTTCCCCCGAGAAAGCCTGGTGACGTGAGGTTAGGGAAAGGCTATCCTGATGTGTTTTGAAGGAAGTGGGGAGCTGTGAAGTTGAATATCCCCTGTGGGACAACACAGACTAGTGTTATTATTAATATTGTTAATAACAAGTAGAGCCACACAAGCTGCTAGCATGGAAACTGCTATTGATATCAATGTGTGAATATAAATGGCTTGTAGCAGAGAAATACAGTCAGTCTTAATGAAAGGACTTGTAAGGTACAAGTGTTTTTGTCTCTTCACCATGAATGGCAGTGAATGGTGTTTATCAGGCGTAAACACACTGTACTGTACTGTACTGTACTGTACTGTACTGTACTGTACTGTACTGTACTGTACTACTGTACTACTGTACTGTACTGTACTGTACTGTACTGTACTGTACTACTGTACTGTACTGTACTGTACTGCACTGTACTGTACCAGACAGCTGATCTCAGCACACTGTAGACCAGAGAGTGATTCTCTAAGTGGGGTCTGGAGAGACCTCCAGGGGTCCTTGAGGAGGTTCCAGGGGGGTCTGGGGAGACCTCCAGGGGTCCTTGAGGAGGTTCCAGGGGGGTCTGGGGAGACCTCCAGGGGTCCTTGAGGAGGTTCCAGGGGGGTCTGGGGAGACCTCCAGGGGTCCCCTAGGGGTTCCAGGGGGTCCTGGGGAGACCTCCAGGGGTCGGGGTTCCAGGGGGTCTGGGGAGACCTCCAGGGGTCCTTGAGGAGGTTCCAGGGGGTCCTGGGGAGACCTCCAGGGGTCCCCTAGGGGGTTCCAGGGGGTCCTGGGGAGACCTCCAGGGGTCCTTGAGGAGGTTCCAGGGGGTCCTGGGGGGACCTCCAGGGGTCCTTGAGGAGGTTCCAGGGGGTCCTGGGGAGACCTCCAGGGGTCCTTGAGGAGGTTCCAGGGGGGTCACCAGCAAATATGAGTAACGGCTCAACAATTTCTCAACAATTTTTCAGATAATATAAAAAAAGAAATCCCAGTGTGAAGGGAGCGGTGCCTTTTATGAGTTAATTAAAAACATTCCATGAAGCTTGGCCAATAACAATATTTACAAGACATACGGACGGACGGACGGACAGACATGCACACAAAGCCAGATGTAGGAGCGGTTAGTACGGCTCCAAAATAAAGTACATTTTAATAATAGCCTAAACTTTGAAATAATTTGAAAATATTTTAAATAATTTAGATTCTTCTTCTTTTTTTCCTCTTTTTTTGAAGCGGTGAAAGCTGCTTCAAAGGAGTGGCTTTGTGTGTCCCGTACATGTCCATATATGGTCATTCCAGTCCAGAATGAACAGGCTTTGTCTGTCCCGTACATGTCCCGTACATGCAGAATTGAGGATTGGTCAAGCTTCACATGCCAATTTGGCCCTCCAGATAAAATCATTCAGAATTCATAATTCATAAAAAGCACATAGAAAGTATAGATCTAGAACACAGAATGTATAGATCTAGAACACAGAGTTCATAGCTCTAGAACACAGAATAAGAATTCACCGCTTAACTTCGAACCGAGGTTTGATTTTTTATCTTTGTTTTAAATACAAATCTCCTTTTTTTCTGATGGGGGTCCGTTGTCAAACAAAACAAATATCAATTTGGGGGTCCTTGACAGGGGAAAAATAAATACATCAAATAAATAAAATGAATCCATAAAGAAATGGCCACATTGTACGATGCAAATCAATCGATCCCATGCAGCCAGTAGAGAGCAGATGTGAACAGGATTTGCCGTGTCAGAAGTCCTGTTAAGTCACAATGTGTTAGTGTGAGGAGCTGCAGTACAGACACCTTCTACACGCCTCTCTGTGAGAGAGGCTGCAGTACAGACACCTTCTACACTCCTCTCTGTGAGAGGAGCTGCAGTACAAACACCTTCTACACTCCTCTCTGTGTGAGGAGCTGCAGTACAGACACCTTCTACACTCCTCTCTGTGAGAGGAGCTGCAGTACAGACACCTTCTACACTCCTCTCTGTGTGAGGAGCTGCAGTACAGACACCTTCTACACTCCTCTCTGTGAGAGGAGCTGCAGTACAGACACCTTCTACACTCCTCTCTGTGAGAGGAGCTGCAGTACAGACACCTTCTACACTCCTCTCTGTGAGAGGAGCTGCAGTACAGACACCTTCTACACTCCTCTCTGTGAGAGGAGCTGCAGTACAGACACCTTCTACACTCCTCTCTGTGTGAGGAGCTGCAGTACAGACACCTTCTACACTCCTCTCTGTGAGAGGAGCTGCAGTACAGACACCTTCTACACTCCTCTCTGTGAGGAGCTGCAGTACAGACACCTTCTACACTCCTCTCTGTGAGAGGAGCTGCAGTACAGACACCTTCTACACTCCTCTCTGTGAGAGGAGCTGCAGTACAGACACCTTCTACACTCCTCTCTGTGAGGAGCTGCAGTACAGACACCTTCTACACTCCTCTCTGTGTGAGGAGCTGCAGTACAGACACCTTCTACACTCCTCTCTGTGTGAGGAGCTGCAGTACAGACACCTTCTACACTCCTCTCTGTGAGAGGAGCTGCAGTACAGACAGACACCTTCTACACTCCTCTCTGTGTGAGGAGCTGCAGTACAGACACCTTCTACACTCCTCTCTGTGTGAGGAGCTGCAGTACAGACACCTTCTACACTCCTCTCTGTGTGAGGAGCTGCAGTACAGACACCTTCTACACTCCTCTCTGTGTGAGGAGCTGCAGTACAGACACCTTCTACACTCCTCTCTGTGAGAGGAGCTGCAGTACAGACACCTTCTACACTCCTCTCTGTGTGAGGAGCTGCAGTACAGACACCTTCTACACTCCTCTCTGTGTGAGAGGAGCTGCAGTACAGACACCTTCTACACTCCTCTCTGTGAGAGGAGCTGCAGTACAGACACCTTCTACACTCCTCTCTGTGTGAGGAGCTGCAGTACAGACACCTTCTACACTCCTCTCTGTGTGAGGAGCTGCAGTACAGACACCTTCTACACTCCTCTCTGTGAGAGGAGCTGCAGTACAGACACCTTCTACACTCCTCTCTGTGTGAGGAGCTGCAGTACAGACACCTTCTACACTCCTCTCTGTGTGAGGAGCTGCAGTACAGACACCTTCTACACTCCTCTCTGTGTGAGGAGCTGCAGTACAGACACCTTCTACACTCCTCTCTGTGAGAGGAGCTGCAGTACAGACACCTTCTACACTCCTCTCTGTGTGAGGAGCTGCAGTACAGACACCTTCTACACTCCTCTCTGTTTGAGGAGCTGCAGTACAGACACCTTCTACACTCCTCTCTGTGAGAGGAGCTGCAGTACAGACACCTTCTACACTCCTCTCTGTGAGAGGAGCTGCAGTACAGACACCTTCTACACTCCTCTCTGTGTGAGAGGAGCTGCAGTACAGACACCTTCTACACTCCTCTCTGTGAGAGGAGCTGCAGTACAGACACCTTCTACACTCCTCTCTGTGTGAGGAGCTGCAGTACAGACACCTTCTACACTCCTCTCTGTGTGAGGAGCTGCAGTACAGACACCTTCTACACTCCTCTCTGTGAGAGGAGCTGCAGTACAGACACCTTCTACACTCCTCTCTGTGAGAGGAGCTGCAGTACAGACACCTTCTACACTCCTCTCTGTGAGAGCCAGCAGAGCCTGCTGACTGCTGGCTTTCTCTGTGCCTGTGACAAGAGCACTCCCTGCATAGAGACCTGTGTGTGCACGCGCGTGTGTGCGCAGGCACGTGTACACATAGACAAATCAATCAATCAAAGGGGGCTTGAGCCCCTGCCCTTTTACCCGTCTGTAAAAAGTGCCCTCTCCAGACCATGAATGCAGTTTTTACTATGCTGAAAAAGTCCATGCCATACCTCAAGGCAGCCTTGTCCCAGTTCAAATATGAATATTTTGCGGGCGGTTGAAAAGTTTGGGAACCCTTGACCTACAGTACACTATGCCTTGGGAAAGACATTTTGGGGACGCCACTTGGGGTCCTGACCCCAAGTGGCGTCCCCAAATTATTTTGTGGGGTCCCTAGATGATTAGCTTAATGTAAAAAAAAAGTCTCACTCAACAGTAAACAAACCAACATAAGTGTATACAGGGTATGTGCACATTTATAAAGTCACAATTTAAGGATTTTCAAGACTGTTTTAATACCAAACTGGCCAAACTGTCAAATATTAAGTAAGCAAGGGGCGAACATTGTGAAAATAGCAGATCTACATGCTCACAACGCCTCGCAACGCAAGGCGTTGTGAGCATGTAGATCTGCTATTTTCACAATATTTACATGTGGAACCGAGTCACATTAAATGTAATGCCTACAATTCCAAGTGCTTATCAGGGTTGGGGTCCCCAGTTCTCAAAACCTCCACTGGCTGTCTGTCAGTCTGTCTGTCTGTCAGTCAGTCACGTCACACGTCACACTTTTACCCTACTCATATCTCTGCCACCGTTGCCCCTATCCATGCCAAACTTTGCTCATTTCTCACATGACCCTCTTCTAGCGCCACCATCAGGCCGATTTTTGCAAAACACATTTTTGGACACTGCTCCTACAGATGTTTCCCTAAAAATCATGCAAAGCGGTACACAGTATCTCTAAAGTCATGTCATCAACATGGATCTGTCCCATTTCCCATATTCCCTCCTGATTGCCTACCATTGCCTTCTAAAGTTTGTGTATGCGACCCGACGGTCGCTTATCTCCTGATTAGGGAGTCTTACTGCTTTTGGGGGTCACAGCCTGAAAAGGTTTGAGAACCACTGAGCTAAAGCATTGATGTTTCTCTCAACTTTATTTTTGTTGAAGCTTCAGCTTTTTTTTGCTTAGTTTTGCGCCAAGCGACGCGGTGGAACTTATAACTGTAAATTAATGTCCTGATCAAAGCAGCCAGAAAAAAGACAGAGCCGCATAATATGATATTAGTTTGGTTGCATCTTTTTGCTGATCCATCCAATACGGCGTATTGAACGCATTCAGCGTGTGTGCAAAATGGAAAATGCATTCTGAACTCCCAGAAGTGCTTATTTATGCACACTGAAAAAATAACGGTTCGTAACCACTTAGAGTTTATACCCTAGATGTTCAACTGGCGGCCCGCGGGCCAAATCCGTCCCACGGGGACCTTTGTTGTGTCCCCCCTGAAACAACGTTCCATATTCCATATTAACCATATTATTGGATGGTTGGCTGTACAAGGGATAGGGATAAGCATTTTGAATGTTTTTTTCATAACCATTAACTGAAACTCATAAATAGCTAATAAACATAATAAAAAAGGGAAAACAACAACAACTGTAGGCTACAGTTTATGTTTGTGACTCTTTCGGGATCCTCGCAATACAAATAAACCATTTCACGATCGGCTATTTTCACAATTTCTGCCTCTAATATTTGACAAATTGGCCAATGTTTAATTTGTCATTTTAGAGGTACTGAAGTCCTTACATTGTCACTTTAGAAATGAGCATAATACCCTCTATACACTCTCTGGGCCCTATTATGATCCAGGTCTTATGCCTTATGCCTTAACTTCTTTACCTTTTTTTCACTATTTTGAAAAACATTTTTAAATACTTCAAATGCTGATCTACATATGCACGTTGTGAACTTGCAGATCAGCTATTTGAAATATTTAAAAAACAAAAACAAAATAGTAAAAAAAAGGCAAAGAAGTTAAGGCATAAGGCATAAGACCTGGTTCATAATAGGGCCCTTTAACTTTATGTCGGTTTGTTTACTGTTGAGTGAGAAAACAATCATCTGGGGACCCCTCAAAATAATTTGGGGGTCCCGACCCACATGTTGAGAACCACAGGTTGAGACCACTGAAAGCCTTCCCATACTGCATCCTCCCCACAGTGTGACTGAACCCCGCTGGCTTCTGGTGACAAATGACAACACTTGACATGTGACCGTAGGACACATCGTTTGGTATTGAGCCACATCAATACCTGTTTACCGTGTCACCCTTCACACCATCACTCACTTGTCACGTCAGCCACAATACCACCACCACCTCAGTGCCCTGATGTGTTTACCTTTTCCAACCTCTTAATTTAATTGGTCCTTTACTAATCCTCATCATTTACAATTGACAATAGGCATTTAGCAGACGCTCTCAATACAGAGCGACCCACTAGAAAGATGCAATTGGAAATTGCAAGTGTGGTTGCCGACTTGAACTATATTCTGCATTAAGTTAAAGGACAACTTTAGTTTTTTACAACAAGGGTTCATATTTTAGATTGTAATTAGAGAAAAGAAAAAGTGAGTGTTAAAATGTTTTCATTTGCTTCGTTCTATTGTTTTATCACGTTTACCGTGCTAAAATGTGGGGCATGCGTACGCATGGGGGCATGTGTACAAGTGGCTTAATATGTCTTTTTAGACACAATAAGCCAGCAGTTTCTTTATTGCTATTTACATTAACACTTCTAGCCCCCATAAGTCACATCCAACCATGAAAGGTTGCGTTGTATCTTGGGAATGGACTTATTCTGGGTAAAATGACATATTTAGCCACTTGCCCCCAACCACTGAAATAAGAATCTCTAAAACAATAGAAAGAAGTAAATGAAATAATTTTAACACTAATCTTATATATTCTTTTATTACAATCTAAAATATGAACCCTTGTTGTAAAAAACTAAAGTTGTCCTTTAACTGTGAAGCTCGACCAATACTCGAGCTAGCACCACTCCCATTGATTCCATATTGATTCCCCTATTGATTCCCACTCCCATTGATTCCATATTGATTCCCTATCAAGGTAAAAACCCATTCTCAAAAAAAGTTTATCTAAAATAAATGAAGTTTCCCCAGGACTACAGTGTGTTGCCCCGTCAGGCAACCACACTAATAAGTGCACAGAAAGTTAGACCAAGAAAGAACCTGTATTGTCAGTCTAACAGTAGAATAACGCAAAATAAATAATACAAATAAATAAATAAATAATAATCTGTACATTGAAGCTATACACACTGTAGAATGCCAGGTCAACAATGACTTATATGCACAAACTGTGAGCTTGTATATTCTGCTATTTTTGAATATCCAACAGAGGCCTATGAAAGGATAAAGGGGTTAAAACACATTTTGCTGGGGACCCCCTCAAGGAGTCCCCCGGACCCCACTCTGAGAATCACCAACACATAAGATACCAAAGTACTTCCACTGCTGAATTTGACTCTACCCATCTGTCAAAATGAATATGTATCTACATAGGGTGGTGGGGGGTATCCATCATAAAATATGTTCTACAAACTGTAGGCCTCATGTACCTGCTTTCACAGTTTGCTCATGAATTATCAACCTTAGAACCACGGAAACAATTTGTTTTGCTTGTTTTCAGGTTTGCTTTGTTTAGACGGAACAGCATAGAGATAGTCGGGGGCCTAAGGGAGATGACATGGTAATCTCGCGCTAATCAGTCTAAAAGCGTGAAATTTTGCACAGATGTAGCCCAGGGTATGCTCTAATGATTTAGCTAGGGCGCCCGAGTCGGCGACCTTCGGGGTCGCCACAGCGGCCAAATCAAGTTGGGCTCCCATCGACTTTCTATACAGGAGGAAAATACCCAGAAAAACACTTTTTTTCTGTGTATTTAAGCTGGATTTGAGGGGTCTAAGTAGGGGTTTGTCATGATGCTGAATCCATTGCAAGCATTTGGTTTGCACAAAAAACATTCCTTGGGCTACAAATGGCCCAAGAAAACGATGGTTTAGTGATGAAAAGTGATGAGTCATCACTTTTCAGAGTTTTTTGGGTGTTTTCTGGAGCTGTGGCGACCCCGAAAGTCGCCGACTCGGGCGCCCTAGCTAAATCATTAGAGCATGCCCTGGGCTACATCTGTGCAAAATTTCGCGCTTTTAGACTGATTAGCATGAGATATCCTTAAGTCCCCCGACTAATAGGGAATAGAGAGGGCAGAGAGGTGCAGAGACGGGACTGCACCTGTAACCTAACCAAGATCTGATGCACTCTCAATTTACAATTTACAATTTAGGCATTTAGCAGACGCTCTTAATCCAGAGCGATTTACAATAAGCAAGGTAATAGATCAATACATCAACATCAATACATCAAATTCATAGAAATATCAATCTAGACAAAACAACGTAGACCAAGCACCTAATCAGTAAAAAAATAACTTTATATAAAATCTAAGAATGTTATCTAGCTTTCATGTATGGTCATTGAGGGTAGGCGAGTGCTACGTTAAGTGTTATGGGTTTATGTGGAGTCTGAAGAGGTGAGTCTTCAGTCCACGGTGGAAGCTAGGGAGAGTCTGTTGTTCTAAGTGCAACTGGGAGTTTATTCCACAGTTTGGGGGCCTGGAGGGCGAATTGTCTAGTACGAGTGGATTTTTGTACCTATACCGGCACATATCGTTAAAATTTAGGCAATAGACACTCTTAATCCAGAACAATTTACAGTAGCATATACAGTAAGCAAGGTAAACAGGAGGCAATACATCAAATGCATAGAAATAGCATCAGGCCTCTAAACAATAATATTTTGAT
The DNA here is from genome assembly GCF_963921795.1 of Nannobrachium achirus. Taxonomy (NCBI): domain Eukaryota; kingdom Metazoa; phylum Chordata; class Actinopteri; order Myctophiformes; family Myctophidae; genus Nannobrachium; species Nannobrachium achirus. The sequence goes on from NC_137827.1 coordinate 7,040,857, forward strand.
AGAATAGACCTATTTTCATCCATGCCTTATCTTAGTCTTTTTTCTTTTTTTTTTACTATTTCTAAAAACATTTTAAAATACTTCAAATAATAATAATAATAATAATAATAAATAATAATAAAGCTTTATTTGTATAGCACCTTTCATGACATGAAATGCAGCTCAAAGTGCTTTACAGAGCAGAAAATGAAGCACAGTTACTTAACAGAAAAAATAAAATACACATGAATACAATAAAGCAGAACAATAAAAACATAAAACATTGTAGAACAATTTCAGAACAATGTGGACGTCAATAGCATCAAAGAGATAAAAAAATAATTCAGCTAAAAGCAAGAGTAAAGAAATAGGTCTTGAGCTGTGCTTTAAAGCTATCCACAGAGTAGCCGTAAATAGCCGTTCTATGTCGACACGTTGTCAGCTTGTAGATCAGCTATTTGAAATATTCAAAAATGACCAACCACCGGATCACACGGCTGGTTTTAGAAGGAACACCAGGCTTTCCTCTGAGGTGGAAAGTCTGCTGACGTGAGCTTATATTGTAGTCCCTACTGAGTGTGAGAGGTTGTGTAGCTTATAGTCCCTACTGAGTGTGAGAGGTTGTTTAGCTTATAGTCCCTACTGAGTGTGAGAGGTTGTATAGCTTATAGTACCCACTGAGTGTGAGAGGTTGTATAGCTTATAGTCCCTACCAGGCACGTGCACACATAGACATCAAAGGGGGCTTGAGCCCCTGCCCTTGCTTTTATCCGTCTGTAAAAAGTACCCTCTCCAGACCATGAATGCAGTTTTTACTATGGTGAAATAAATGCAAATGTCCTCTTTCCATGCCATACCTGAAGGCAGCATTCAAGACAATTGCCTTGTCCAAACTCTCCTGAACTTGAATGCAGCATCTTATGTTTAAAGAATTGCCCTCCCTGTGTAGAAATCCATGCCATAAACCACATCTCCAGTATTGACTTGATTATGCTTAGTTCAGTGTGGTATCAAGCACCGAAAATAGCCGACCTCCAAGCTCACAATGTGTCGCAGCGCGACGCATTGTGAGCTTGGAGGTCTGCTATTTTCAATGTTTTCACCAAAAGGCCCTTTTAGAGGTTTCAGCCCCTGCCTCTCTAACATTCTCTGCACGTCCCTGGTCCCCACTGAGTGTGAGAGGTTGTATAGGAGGGGATGTTGTCTTCGGTCCCCAGGCTATTGAAAAAAAAAGAAGAAAACAAAGATATAGGACTCTTGCATTAAGGCCATTCCACACAGCCAGCGCTCCACTTTTACCGTAAATAGTAAGTCACTCTAAAGCAGTGGTTCTCAACCTGTGGGTCAGGACCCCCAAATTATTTTGGGGGGTCCCCCGATGATGAACTTAATGTGCAACATTGTTTTCTCACTCAACAGTAAGCAAACCAGCATAAAGTGTATAGAGGGTATCTGCACATTTCCAAAGTGACAATTTTAGGACTTTTTAATACCTCTAAATGACCATATTAAACATTGGCCAAATTGTCAAATATTATAAGCAGAAATTGTGAAAATAGCTGATCTACATGCTCACAACGTCTTGCGTACTATTTAATTCTGTTTTATCTATTAGTTTGGTCATTAAGGTCCACAGAATGAGAGGTCTGCTTGTGATGTTGTCGCACAGGGTCCATAAAGGCTACAATGGTGCTAAAAGGAGAACACAAAAAGGTCATGGTGGTCCTGTTTGTATTCAATTCATAGTGGATTTCAGTGGAATGCAGGTATAGATAGACTCATTGTATTGTATTGTATATATTTGGAATTGAGTCAAAATCTGCTGCCTTTTTTATTTGACATTTGGTCTGAAAAAAACTAAAACAAAAAACAAGTACGGATCTCGATCCAGGTGGTTTATTCTACAACTTTAACTTCCCATAAAATGGGGCAGGCAATAAGAACACTGAATGGCTTGTAGCCAAAACACAGTTCATAAACACACTGACATAAAGTGACGATCTGACAAAGGGAACTGAACACACTAGGGCATTTATATCCACAAGTTTCCAACATCCCATCATGCATTGCGCAGAAATTGGACAGAGCTTCCAGCGCCGCAGCCGAGTGTGATCTACAAGCTCACAGCGGCTGCATCTGCGACGCGACGTGAGCTTGTATGTCTGCTGTTAACCGGAAGTGTGGTGCAGTGTGGTGCAAAACATTCACCAGTAAATTCCTGCGGAAAGAGGTGGATAGACATGGACTAACTAGACACAGGTTAACTCATACAATCAACACAGCGATAGGCTAACAGGCAAACAGGACACAGGTGGAGAATATGACTAAATCAAAGGGAGGTGAGACAAGGCAGGTAACAAGAACTAGGCAGATGGAAACACTGGGAGCAACACTACAAAATAAAGGTACACAGGTGTAAAGTCAAACTCAAACTGCAACTAGGAAACAGGGAACACAACACTACAAAACAAAATACGAACAAGAAGACCAAACACATACAGGAATACAAGTCACAACACTAAATAACACTGTCACACACGTCCAAAAAAAAGTAAAGCTAACTTTTGTAAATCTTTCCTTATAGGCCAGCTGGCCAGGGGCCAATTCTGATATCTATACAAATTGGTACCACTCAAGGTGACCGTACGTTTTTGACATTTTTGACATTTGTCGAAAAACATTCCTTGGGCTACAAACGGACCCACAAGACTATGGTTTAGTGATGAAAAGTGATGAGTCATCACTTTTCACACTTTTGTGGGGGACATTTTAGCCCAAGGAATGTTTTTCGTGCAAAACAAATGCTTGCAATGGATTCAGAATCATGACAACCCCCTAGTTTGACCCCTCATATGCTACTTAAAGCAGATTAATTTTAGCTTTTTTCCCCCTGTAATGTAAAGTTAATGGGACACCGACTCTAGCGGCTGATAACATCAATTAAGCTGGGTCTCAGAAAGGGGTATCATATCAAAATGTAAACTAGTAGAGACATGTAGGAAGTCAAAAATGTAAAAAAACGTACGGTCATCTTGAGTGGTACCAATTTGTGAAGATATCAGAATTGGCCCTGGCCTATTAAAGGACAACTTTTTTACAACAAGGGTTCATATTTTAGAATGTAATTAAAGAATATAAAAGATGAGTGTTAAAATTATTTCATTTACTTCTTTCTATTGTTTTAGAGATTCTTATTTCAGTGGTTGGGGGCAAGCGTACAAGTGGCTAAATATGTAATTTTACACAGAATAAGCCCATTCCCAAGATACGACGCAACCTTTCATGGTTGGATGTGACTTAGGGGGGCTAGAAGTGTTACTGTAAATAGCAATAAAGAAACTGCTGGCTGATTGTGTCTAAAAAGACATATTTAGCCACTTGTACGCATGCCCCCATGCGTACGCATGCCCCACATTTTAGCATGGTAAACGCGATAAAACAATAGAACAAAGCAAATTAAAACATTTCAACACTCACTTTTTCTTTTCTCTATTAAATTACAATCTAAAATATGAACCCTTGTTGTAAAAAAACAAAGTTGTCCTTTAAGAGGGGGTCTCTAGAACAACATATTTTTAGATGGAGGTCGGCGGTATCTTGATATTAAAAGGTTTGAGCACCACTGATCATAGAAACATACATTTCTCTGAAAGCCGTTAGGATTTAGAACACATTTTTAGGTATTTTTCAGGCCTACTGTAAATGGGTTAAAAAAAATTGCTTACAGCACAAACCACAGTATAAATTATGGATTGATTTAATGTCATAATTGCACATTTTCCTGGGGCACCACTTTGAGAAGTTGTCGGGTGGAAAACTTGTATGTCCAAAGACCGTTAAAATGTATCATTTTAAAAATGATTTAAAATAGTGTAAATAACCGATCTACAAGTACACAACGCCTCGCGCCGCGAGGCGTTGTGAGCTTGTAGATCTGCTATTTTCACTAGTTTTGTGCGACAGTCTTGTACGATGAAGCAGGGATTTACCTTACGAATAAACCTACTCATTTTAACCTTGGAGATACGAGGTTTCTTCCGGACAGTGACCATATCGTAGATGCGAGGTTTCTTCCGGACAGTGACCATATCGTACCCAACAGAAGGAGTCTACTCCCCGGTCACCGTGGCCTCTGTTCGGCCCGGCCTGGGACAGGAGGGCGTGCCAAACTTTGAAAGGGGGAAACGATTACTTTCACATTACTTAATGGAACTGCATGGTAGTTGCCAGTAATGTTAAGGGGAGGGGCCCTGCCAATATGTATAATATATCTATCATACACATATTTAAGGATTGGGGGACAAAGCACTCAACCCCAGTACTTGGGTCAAAGTATAGATCAGGGGTCTTCAAAAATAGAAGATCTACAAGCTCTCAACGCCTTGCAACGCGAGCTTGTAGATCAGCTGCTTTTGGCAAATAAGTTTGATGTAGAGGTAAAAAAAAGAGCAGGCCAAGTACAGAATGAAAGGCGAAGTTTAGTAAGTAACGACGATTTAAGCGGTAGAAAAAACATCAACGTGAATCTAACAGACTGATGCTGTCAAACAAGTTCATGAATCTTTCTATGAAATCAATGAAAATCTGTATCACACACTTATACACTATGTAGAGGGGGTCCCTGCATGTCTCTCTCAGCTAAGGGGTCCTTGGCCTGTTGAAGACCCCTGGTATACTGTAGATACTTATGCTGTGGTGCTACTGTATATGGAACCTCAGGTTCTTTGTTACCACAGGGGGGCCGCCCTGTGGTAACAAAGATACTTTTACTTAAAGGAGCTATAGTCAACTTTTTCTTGAAAAACGGATGCTAAAATAAAAATAATGTTTCGAAAATATTTTATAAAGAAATAAGCTTCATATATGCGTTTCTATTCAAAAATGACCACAAAAAGCGTAAAATAATGATAAAATAATCATTTTGGCCATTGTCAGACCGACACTTTGTTTACATTCTAGTCTATAGACTAGGATGTAAACAAAGTGTCGGCCTTACAATGAAAAGGTTGACTATATATAAAACATTTTTTTTGACAGAACATTTGATTTAGTTTTAGTCATACATAGTCTTTTGAATAAAATTGTATTAGTTTTTTAGCCATGTCTTAGTCGACTAAATATCATACGATTTTAGTCGACTAAATCCACAGTTTATTTTGGCGACAAAAATGTTTTTGGTCTGTGCCTTGATGGCATTGTAAAGACTGGTAATGCCTGATTTTGTCCTTGGTTGCATGCTGACAATAACCGATCTACAAGCTCAGTTTGTAGATCTGCTTTTTGTTTTCTCAGAGTGTTTCTCAGTCGCGTGCAACTAAACATAAAATGACTTTAGTCTCGTCTTCTCCACTAGTCCCTCCCTAACATTTTAGTGTAGTTTTTTTTTTTTTTTTGACGAGTTTTAGTCATCATATAATCTTCGTTTTTAAAATATTTGTACTGCAGTGCTGGCATGGCAAAAACAAGACAAAACAAAAAACATGGTTGGTTTTTATTTGGTTTTTGTCAGTGAAAAAGGTTGGTGGATGAACATGTTCTTTGGAAGGTCTGATGAAGAGCCGGTAGGCTCCAAACGTTACCACTAGTAAATATCAAGCTTGGGGTGAGCACTCTTTTATTTCTTACCTGTATGGGGCTGTTAAGTCTGACATCATTTTGTAGGCAGAGGAGAAATTTTGCCCCCCAAAAAAGCGAATCTTTTTACTATTTTTACTATTTACAAATTTTTCTTCTCTTTGTTGTTGAAAGGAAAGTGGTAGAATTATACTTTAGTCGTTATTTTTGTCTCGGATCTGTTGAAATAGCGAGGGACAGATTTTGACCATAAATCTGCTTGGAGGTCTGACTACAAAATGATGTCACGGCTTAAAAGCCCCATACTTTTTGATCATTCCAGCACCCAGCCTATATGGCCTTGGATATGTGCGTGCCCTTTTGGCTGTTTTTCAGCCTTTAAATGAACATTTTTTTTGTCATATTTTTAGTAGACAAAATAAACACTAGCTGGATAGATGGATGTGTGTTTATGTGTGTGAGAGTTGGATGGACGTACAGACAGATGTGTGATGTGTGTGAGAGTTGGATGGACGTACAGAGAGATGTGTGATGTGTGTGAGAGTTGGATGGACATACAGACAGATGTGTGATGTGTGTGAGAGTTGGATGGACATACAGACAGATGTGTGATGTGTGTGAGAGTTGGATGGACATACAGACAGATGTGTGATGTGTGTGAGAGTTGGATGGACGTACAGACAGATGTGTGATGTGTGTGAGAGTTGGATGGACGTACAGACAGATGTGTGATGTGTGTGAGAGTTGGATGGACATACAGACAGATGTGTGATGTGTGTGAGAGTTGGACGGACGTTGTAACGCTCCGGCTTAGGGGAAACCAGAGCACCACATAATATGGTGTGGAAACACCGACCTTCCCAACTCCCAAGAACCAGTTTACTTTCGACTTTTGAAGTGTTTTTATTACATTTTCTCGGATTGACAGACCTCCGGGGTGGAGGACAGGGTACAACAAAACTAAAACTAGAACAGAAAAATAGCTTACCTATCCAGAATAAACAAAAGACAATATACTTCCCCTCCTTAACTGAAAAACAAAGTATATAATAAGAACCGAAATAAAGCAACAGAAAAACCCAGCCCTCTCCCCTTTAGCTGAGAATAATAGATCGAGAGGTGTTAAACAGCGGTAATCGCTATTGTGGAATCAAGTGTTTGTTCGAGCTCACATACGACTATCTGTTCCGGCTTCACATGCACAAATGGCTACTACAACAGCGAACAGGCAGACAGACGGGTTGGGAGTCAGGAAGGCACGGGTTCGCTGACGCCGGCTCACTGACAGCCTTTTAAAGATGGCGTTGTCCTCTGGACACCAATCCGGACTGGCTGCGACTGGAACTCCCCTCCTATGATCATCCAATCAGGCTCCACGCTCTCATATACGCACTCTACCACACACGCACACACAGACCCACGCAGCCACAGAGAGGAGAGAAACCTATCCGCGCATAACATATAATACCACCTTCAATATCGTAACACCTCCCTTCCCGAAAAATCAAACATTTTCCCCCAAAAAAATGTTTGATTCCCGGACGCCCTCCTAATGAGCGCGAGACAAAGCATCTGCCATAATATTGTCCCTCCCTTTCTTATGCTGAATATCTAAAACAAAATCCTGCAGCAACAAGGACCACCGCATTAAGCGTTGGTTGTTGTTGCGCATTTGGGCCAAAAATATTAACGGGTTATGATCCGTATACACCCTGATAGGCATTGGACTCGACCCCACATAGACTTCAAAATGTTGCAACGCAAGCAACAAGGCAAGCAACTCTTTTTCAATAGTGCTGTAATTCACCTGGTGTCTCATGAATTTCTTTGAAAAATAACAAATTGGGTGATCAATACCATCGGCACCTTCCTGCACCAATACTGCCCCTGCCCCCAGGGCACTCGCGTCAACCTCCAATTTAAATTCCCGTGAAAAATCTGGGGCTGCAAGGACAGGCGCGCTGCACAGAAGGGCCTTAGCAGACTCAAATGCCACTTGACAATAAGGGGACCAGATAAACGGAATCTTTGGGCTCACTAAGCTCGTCAACGGTGCAACTACCTCAGCAAAATTTCGACAAAACCCACGATAATACCCCGTCATCCCCAAATACCGGCGAAGATCGCGTTTATTCTGGGGAATAGGGACATCCATGATCGCCTGCACCTTCGATGCAATAGTGCGCACATAGCCCTGACCTACCTCCTTGCCCAAATAGGTTACGGTCGCCTTCCCAAATTCACATTTTGCCAAATTAACAGTGAGATTAGCCTCCCGCAGCCGACCAAATATTTCATAAAGGGTTTGGACATGTTCCTCCCAAGTGGATGAATATGCCACCACGTCATCCAAATAAGCGTCGCAATTTTTAATACCTGCCAAAGTTTTATTCATTAATCTTTGAAACGTAGCTGGAGCGTTTCTCAGCCCAAAGGGCATAACTGTATATTGCAAAAAATTATCGGGGGTGACAAAAGCTGAAATCTCCGACGCACGGGGTGTTAATGGCACTTGCCAATAACCCTTCAAAAGATCAAGTTTCGTGACATATTGTGCAGACCCTACACGATCCACACAATCCTCCATACGAGGCAGTGGAAATGAATCTGGTTTTGTCACAGCATTTATTTTCCTGTAATCAGTACAAAAACGAACGGTATTATCAGGTTTGGGCACTAATAAACACGGTGAACTCCATGAACTAGAACTAGGCACCGCATATCCACGCTCCAGCAGATATTCTACCTCGTTCTGCATTAAATTTCTTTTTGTCGGATTGACCCGATAGGCATGTTGTTTTATTGGTCTTTGCTCTCCCACATCCACATCGTGATGAAGCACGGTAGTCTGTGTGGGGTGATCCCCAAACAGTTCTAAATGACTATAAATTAGCTCACTAATATCACTACGAGCCGTCTCTGACAACGTAGACAAGTGGCTGTCTAAATTCCTAAGAATCTCTGAATTCTGTAATCTGGCGCATGGCACCGGCGCACTGCCCACATACAGTCCATCCACCTCAGGACTATATGGAGCAGGCGCCACATTAACACTGACCACCGGCGTCACCACAGATGTGGACTGAACACTATCCCCATCCCGTGTAATGTACTTTTTTATCATATTGATATGACACAACCGGAATTTCTTCCTTCGATCAGGAGTGCTAATTACATAGTTATTATCACTTATTTTACGCTCCACCAAATAAGGACCGGAAAATTTAGCCTGCAGGCAAGAGCCCGGCATAGGTAACAACACTAGTACCTGTTCACCCACTTGAAATGTCCTGGCCACTGTTTTAATGTCATAATTTATCTTCATTTTTTTCTGGGCCCCCGCTAGGTTCTTGCGGGCTGTCTCACACGCCTGGTGAAGTCGCCCTTTAAAATCACTAACATAGTCCAAAATGTTATGACTGGGGCTAGGTTTATCTGCACACCATTTCTCCTGTAATAACCGTAGTGGGCCACGCACCGTGTGGCCAAAAACCAAATCGGCCGGGCTAAACCCCAGGGACTCCTGTGTGGTTTCCCTAACTGCAAACAGTAACAAAGGCAACCCCTCATCCCAGTCTCGCTCGTGTTCCAGACAATATTTTCGCAAAATACATTTTAATGTCTGATGGAAACGTTCAATAGCACCTTGGGACTCTGCATGAAAAGCGCTTGAAGTCTTATGTGTGACAGCCAACTCCTCCATCACCTGAGCAAATATTTTAGACATGAAATTCGTCCCAAGGTCACTCTGAGTCACCTTCGGCAGACCAAATGTGGAAAAGAATTTTATTAGAGCTTTTACAATAGTCCGTGCTTTGATATTACGCAGCGGAATTGCCTCAGGGAAACGAGTTGCGGCACACATAATAGTAAAAATATACTCATTGCCAGATTTCGTCTTTGGTAATGGACCAACGCAGTCAATAATTACATGTTCAAATGGTTCCCCAATCACTGGAATGGGTTGCAATGGAGCTGGTGGAATAACCTGGTTGGGTTTGCCTACCACCTGACATATGTGACATGAACGACAGTATTTCACTACGTCACTTTTTAACCCAGGCCAAAAAAAACACCGTAGAATTCTATCATACGTTTTTCTAATTCCCAAATGCCCAGAAAAAACATGATCATGAGCTAAGCTCAGAACCTGGGGACGAAAAGGCTCTGGCACAACCACCTGATATACCGAGTCATAATCATTTTTAGACCACTTACGAACAAGAACACCATCATCTAATAAATAGATAACAGGATGGGGGATTTCTTTTGGTGCCCCGACACTAGCAAAACATGTACTCAACGTATCATCAGATTGTTGTGCTTGAATGAACTGGGGTTTATCCACTGATAAATTCAGCTCAGCATCACTAGGCAACAAATTGACAGTCGTGCCTGAGTGCTGAGTGCCTGACACATCATCTAAAGAACCCATAAATGTTTTTGTGAGGTCCACCGCCTCACCATTTTTTTTTGACTGTGCGCGCGTAATTGCGCACACAGGGAACACCGTTGACGGCTCACACACCACTGGGGCAAAAACGCACGGAGCGGACAAATTGTCTCCACCGACCTCGAGCGGAGAAAAAACCCTTCCACCCGCCAAATCATTTCCCAAAATCAACGTTACTCCGGGCACAGGCAAATCGGACCGCACGCCAACCTTAGCTGGCCCAGAGAAAAGAGCGCACGTCAGATATACGCTGTGTATGGGGATTCGAAAAACGCTCATCTCTATTCCCCACACCAACGCGTCAAAACCACAGTACGTTTTTCCAGAAAAAGGTAACACACTGTCTAAAATGACAGACTGTTTCGCTCCGGTGTCACGCAAAATAGTTATGGGAATTTGGACACCATCCCCACCGGGGAGAGAAACAAACCCGGAGGACATAAAAGGTTCAAAAGCTCCATCCACTATTTGTTCATCCTCAGGCGGAGTGATACCAGGCTGTGTACGGATTAACCCAATAGTAGATGGCCTATTATCCTCTCTTAACTGAGTTTGTTCTCTCCTTCTAGGACATAAAGCAATGAGGTGCCCGAATTCGTGACAGTAGAAACATTCCCGGGTCTCCCCTGGAATAATATTAGCGCGCCCCGCACTATTCAGTGGCCGGGGTCTATTTTCTGAGGGCTGTCGGGCAGGGTTATTAGCCCGGCCCGCGGCTGCAGAAAACGCCGTCTTGTGCGTTAAAACGAACTCGTCAGCTAACACAGCCGCTGCAGATACTGTAGTGACCTTTTGTTCGTTCAAATAAATACCAATATTTTCAGGCAAGCGCCTTTTGAACTCTTCAAGTAGCACTAATTGCCGTAATTCCTCCATGTTCTTTATTTTACTTGCCTGGCACCATTTGTCAAATAAGACCTCCTTCTCGCGCGCATACTCAACATATGTCTGATGGGCAGTTTTTTCTTTTCCCCTAAATCTCTGTCTGTAGGCTTCTGGAACTAATTCATATGCCTTTAACACAGTAGACTTTACCACTTCATATTTCAATCCCTCCTCAACTGGCAAACTAGCGCATACCTCCTGCGCTCTCCCCACCAATTTGCACTGTATTAACAATGCCCACATTTCTTTTGGCCACTTTAATGCAGAGGCAATGCGCTCAAATGTATTAAAGTACGAGTCCACCTCATTTTCCCTAAAAGGTGGAACTAGTGCAATGTGCCTCCCAACATCAAACCCACTGGAAGTAGATTTGGATCGTGCCTCACTGGGAATACCAGGTGATGACCGCTCAACTTCCAACGTTCTCAACTTTATTTTTGCCAACTCCACATCCAATTCTTTGTTGCGACACTCCAATTCTTTGTTGCGACCCTCCGCCTCTCTGAGACACAACATTAAACGGAGTTCCTCTGTACCACTGGTTATTTTTAGACTCGTTGAGGCAATGTCGGCATGAGCCGTGAGGGGCGGTATGACAGCGTGTGACGCCTCCGCGTCCCCGTGTGTCTCCCTATCCCCCACGCTGGCCCCCCCAGCCCCAGGAAACATCGCACCCCTCTCCAACTTCCCACTTAGTAGCCGTTTCAGTTCATCTTTATTTGCGTTAACCCTTAAGTTCTGTTCAGATTCACTACACCTTCGTTCTGTTCGGGTCATTTTGACCCGGGGGGTATTTGGTTTAAAAAAAACAACACTAATATAAATTTTAACTTAACAAATCATCATAATACATTGACTTTGACTCAATACCAAACAATTCATATGATATATATGGTAAATATTTGCATTCTTGCTTTGCTATATCACATTAAACACTGAAAGAGCTAGGCGTTTTTAATGATTTAGCTGAAATTCATGTAAAAAAACTATTTAAAAAAACTATTTAATACTGGGCAATATTGCTCATGCTTATAGGACAAAATTAAAATCAGACAATATTTTTATGAACAACATGCCCATTAATTGAATACTTGTGGTTCAACAGGACATCATTCTCACATAGAGCTGAACACACATGTGAACACACATGAATGTCACATATGAATATACACTTGAACGTATACACTAGGACAGAGGTTTTCAAACACTTTGGTCTCAGGGCACCCCTGTAAACAGCATTTTCATCCACAGCACCCCTGAAATACAGTGTTACTTTACAGCACCTTATGTTTATGTAAAATAATGTAAAATTTCCCCTAAGATACAGTACAGTCACAAGGAAAACTTCAGATAAGTGAGGGGTGAGGGGTGAGGAGGGAGGGGTGAGGGGTGAGGAGGGGAGGGGTGAGGAGGAGAGGGGGTGAGGAGGGGAGGGGTGAGGAGGAGAGGGGGTGAAGGGTGTGGGGGGTGAGGGCGATAGGAGGGGGGAGGGGGGGAAGGAGGTGACTGTGTGTCTGTGTTAGTATACATGCTTTCTTTTATTTCTGTGCACCTGGGGTGGCGGGGGGGGGGGGGGGGGGTGGGAGGGAGGTGGGGGGGGGGTTGGGTTGGGGGGTTTGGAGGGGAGGGGGTAAGGGCGAGGTGAGGGGGGGTGAAGGGGTGGAAGGGGTTAGGGGGTGATTGTGTATCTGTGTTTGTACATGATTCCTTGCATTTCTGTGCATCAGGGGTTAAGTGTGGGGAGGGGGGGGGGTGCGGAAAGGGGGGGGGGGGGGTGTTCGGAATGGGGCTTCGGAAGGGGCGTGTTACAAGTGGGGGTGACTGTGTGTCTCTGTTTTGGCATAATACTGTGTATTTCTGTGCATCTGTGCTTCCGGGTCAAAATGACCCGAACAGCACTTAAGGTTCAAAAAATATGAGGGGGGTGTAGCATGGGTGTAGTGCAAAAATATTTTTTTTACATGTTCATCTCAGAAGAATCTTTAAGGCCAGTGAGTTTCAGGTGGAAACAATTTAAACTTCTACCTTTTTTTTTCAAATGAAAATGTAAAACGGGTCAAAATGACCCGAACAGCACTTAAGGGTTAAGAGGCACATCAACACCAAAGAAGTTTGCCAGTAATAACAAATTGTCTTTTGTACAGCGATCTAGCTTCTCCCCTGATGGACCCTTAGCAACTTCCTCCCACAAATTTCCCAGTGGTGGACCCTTATCACTCTCATCCACCTCCTCCTCCCCTGGTGGGATCAACTCCTCGTCGCTCATCCTACCCTCCTCAAAACTGCCAATCAAACACAAGAAGAGTATAAAAAAAATGCACTTACCCGAAAAATTAAATCCCGGACGAGCCCCCATGTAACGCTCCGGCTTAGGGGAAACCAGAGCACCACATAATATGGTGTGGAAACACTGACCTTCCCAACTCCCAAGAACCAGTTTACTTTCGACTTTTGAAGTGTTTTTATTACATTTTCTCGGATTGACAGACCTCCGGGGTGGAGGACAGGGTACAACAAAACTAAAACTAGAACAGAAAAATAGCTTACCTATCCAGAATAAACAAAAGACAATATACTTCCCCTCCTTAACTGAAAAACAAAGTATATAATAAGAACCGAAATAAAGCAACAGAAAAACCCAGCCCTCTCCCCTTTAGCTGAGAATAATAGATCGAGAGGTGTTAAACAGCGGTAATCGCTATTGTGGAATCAAGTGTTTGTTCGAGCTCACATACGACTATCTGTTCCGGCTTCACATGCACAAATGGCTACTACAACAGCGAACAGGCAGACAGACGGGTTGGGAGTCAGGAAGGCACGGGTTCGCTGACGCCGGCTCACTGACAGCCTTTTAAAGATGGCGTTGTCCTCTGGACACCAATCCGGACTGGCTGCGACTGGAACTCCCCTCCTATGATCATCCAATCAGGCTCCACGCTCTCATATACGCACTCTACCACACACGCACACACAGACCCACGCAGCCACAGAGAGGAGAGAAACCTATCCGCGCATAACATATAATACCACCTTCAATATCGTAACAGACGTACAGACAGATGTGTGATGTGTGTGAGAGTTGGCACGGGCCACGTCAGTGTGTGTCAGAGCAGGCCTTTAGAGACTGCTGAGCTGGACGGCATGCTGCTGTTTTTGTTTGGTTGACGCGAAGCAGCAGCAGCCGCTGTTAACACGGAGACCACCAGGAAATTGCTTTGACTGGTCGTGTCACTCCCCATTTCCTCTGAGCCTGCAGTACCCATCTGAAAGCTACAGCGCTGCTTGTTTTCTGGTTGTGAGCATGCAGATCTGCTATTTTCACAAAAGTACCGTAGTATACAAAATCAGGGGTGTCGCACCAAATTCTGGGCCCTGGGTACAAGGATTCACTGCGGGGCCCCTGTGCTTTAACTATTGAAAAATAGCAGATCTACAAGCTCACAGCGCGGCACCGACTGCCGCGCTGCGAGCTTGTAGATCTGCTATTTTTGAAAAATCATGAAAATCTTTGAATATTTCAAATCCTTCTGAGATTTTTTGAAAAAACTTATGTTTCTATGTCAGTGGAGCTCAAACCTTTTCATGTGAAGGACCCCCAAAATGGTATGTATTTGGCCACGGAACCCCATCTCAAAATATTGAGTTCCAGGGACCCCCCAGAAGCAAAATTTGAGTTACAAATGTTCGCTTAAAAAATACATATATATTCAAAGATTTGCACACATTTTCACGACTTTTCAAAAATAGCAGATCTACAAGCTCGCAGCGCGGCACTCAGTACATGTATCTACTCGAGATTGAGATAGGCTACATTTATTGGGTATTTCCTTGTTGTGCCACGGTAATACGATTATGTCTTAATCAATGGACTTGATAGCTTTTGTCTGTTAGGAAGTGGATTAAATGCGGCCTAATAACACACGTTAAAGACCAGGATGCTTATAACCACAGTGATTATCAGTTTTTCACAGACAAATTATGGGGGAACTCTCATAAATGTAATTCGTGATAATCACAGGCGCGACTGCTACACTTTCAGAGTTACAGACCTGTCAGTTCAAGGTTATATCTTGTGCACACAGTATAAACACATATATATTTTCTTGTCTTGGACTCCTGTTGTTGTTTGAGAAGCAGTGATTTATGTTCGGGTTGTGCTGCTAGCTCTTTATCTCAGCCCTGAGCACAGAGCGAGGTGTCATGACTCCTCTTCTGCACCTCACACAACTCATCCTGTCCACGTCACACCGCTCACACACACACACTGCTCACCAGGCACGTGCACACATAGACATCAAAGGGGGCTTGAGCCCCTGCCCTTTTATCGTCTGTAAATCCGTCTGTATCCGTCTGTGCCCTCTCCAGACCATAAATGCAGTTTTTACTATGGTGAAAGAAATGCAAATGCCCCCCTTTCCATGCCATACCTGAAGGCAGCATTCAAGAGAATTCCCTTGTCCAAACTCTCCTGAACTTGACTGCAGCATCTTATGTTGGAAGAATTGCCCTCTCAGTGTGGAAATCAATGCCGTTACGTATGCCACATCTTCAGTATTCACTTGATTATGCTTAGTTTAGCGCTGTAGCAAGTACCGAAAATAGCCAACTTCCAAGCTCACAACGCGTCGCAGCGCAACGTGTTGTGACTTTGGATTATGCTTAGTTTAGCATTGTATCAAGTACCGAAAATAGCCGACTTCCAAGCTCACAATGCGTCGCAGCGCAACGTGTTGTCTGCTTGGAGGTCAGCTATTTTCAATATTTTCACCAAAAGGCCCTTTTGGAAATGTCAGCCCCTGCCTCTCTAAAATTCTCTGCACGTCCCTGCTGCTCACACACTGCTTAAGCATTCTCTAAAGCAAGGCTTCTCAAAGTGGGTGCCATGGCACC
Source organism: Nannobrachium achirus (assembly GCF_963921795.1). Lineage (NCBI taxonomy): Eukaryota > Metazoa > Chordata > Actinopteri > Myctophiformes > Myctophidae > Nannobrachium > Nannobrachium achirus. Next base: position 7,056,638 of record NC_137827.1, read on the forward strand.
CAAGGGTGCCTTGACGCAAGTCCAGGGGTGCCTCAGAATACTTTGATAATATTTGGAGCTTAGCTAAATCACTTGCACTTTGCTCGGTGCGATCTTTTTCAGCCTAAGAGGTTGTGTGTCACAGTGTGTGTGCGCGTGTGCGTGTGCGTGTGCGTGTGCGTGTGTGTGTGTGTGTGTGTGTGTGTACCTGTTCTTACTACCCAGTGAGCACCGGAAATAGTTTTTAACCAACAGAGTGAGGACATTTGTGTCCGAACACAGCTGAGGGCTAGTCATTGAAATTTTTTTCATTTTCATTTTCTCATTTCATTTGAAAGCTGGGAATCATAGCTACAAAATGATATATTGGTTGTGAAGATTGACCCAACAGTTTTGTAGATATGGCTTATAGAGTTATGCCATGCAGAAATACTAGATCTGAGAAATTCAGCCTTTTAGATGAAATGTAACTTGCAAAATGTGAGGTTTCTCTTCACATTAATTTAAAAAAGTCTTATTTACATGCAGAGTTAAGCTCTGGCGTTTAAGTGAAATGTAGCCTGATATTTATGAAATGCTTTTGTGGCTTTATCACATTTTAGAAAAAAAAAAAAAAAAAAAAGTAATTTCAGGGCTGGTCTAAAGCTGTGCTTTCCGAAATGACTGCCCCTCTGCTATGCTGGGTCACATTTTTGGAAAGTGAGGACTAAGTTGCGGTCCTCACTACATTTAGGGGTTGTGTGTCTGTCTGTCTGTCTGTCTGTCTGTCTGTCTCCCAAATCTTGCCAACTGCTGGACTGATACAAGCGCTGACTCTCTTGTGCACAGTGTCAGTATGTACAGTACAGTACAGTACAGTACCAGGCCACAGAAATGTTTTCCACAGAGTGAATTAGCCTCGACTTGAGGGAGAAAAACAGATGGGGCCAATTATAGACCCCTGGGGCACGCCTGTCAAGCCAGTGTATATAGGGCTGTACAGTAAGTGGTTAACTGTATGTATATTTAATGTGCTATAGGTCTCACACACTGTCACACAGGAATCATAAGCAGCCTGTTTCCTGTTGGAAACCAATCCATACACGTACATGAAAACATACATTTAACAACATAGTGCCTTGTAAGAAATGTATGTAAGCTTTTAAATTCCCCCCACAGTAACTTTACTGATGCTGTTGTGCACACATAGACATCAAAGGGGGCTTGAGCCCCTGCCCTTTTATCCGCCTGTAAAAAGTGCCCTCTCCAGACCATGAATGCAGTTTTTACTATGGTGAAAGAAATGCAAATTATGCCCCTCTTTCCATGCCATACCTGAAGGCAGCATTCAAGAGAATTGCCTTGTCCAAACTCTCCTGAACTTGAATGCAGCATCTTATGTTGAAAGAATTGCCCTCTCTGTGTATAAATCCATGCTGTTACACCACATCTCCAGTATTCACTTGATTATGCTTTAGTTTCATTGTGGTATCAAGCACCGAAAATAGCCGACCTCCAAGCTCACAAGGCGTCTATATGAACACCTCAAAGGTACTTGGAGGTGTTTGAGACAAAGCAGTTTTAACATTTATTAGCTAGACTGGATATGTATTCAGTATATTTATAATTCAGTTCTTCCTGATCGGATATCTACAATGACATTCCTCCTATCCTCAACTGTAAATGGTAAATGGTGCATTTATATAGCGCTTTTATCCAAGGCGCTTTACATAGATTGTGCATTACATTCACCCACATTCACAGGGGTTTCGGATATCCCTAATTGCATTATGGATATCTAAAACCAACATTGTGGATATCTACAATTTAATCCTTACTAGGAGGATCTAAAGTTTCAGATATCTACAATTGAATTCTTACTAGGACAAACTACTGAATCGATTCAATGTTAAAGGTGATACACCATGCATTTAAAAAGTATTTATGTCATATTGTTTATGTCCCAAAAACGTTTTTCAAAAGGTTTCAAACTCCTGAATCGAGAGCGTCTCTCATTTTTGAATTGCTCTCAGAGCATTTTCAGCTGCAGTACCACCTTTGCCCTGAACTGCGCCACTACCCCAAAAAAATGTTTTGAAAAAAAATATTATTTTTTTGAAAAAAAAAAAAAAAATCCCTTCAAAAAACGGCCGTCGATGACGTCATCGACGGCAGCAAATCTGGACAGCCTGTTTTGAGAACCCGTGGGATGCTTTTAACCTCCGCCTTCCCAAAACCAGAGAAAGACACAATGTTCAGAAATGGGACTTTGTGAGGATAGAAGGTGCTAGTGGGACCCCAAAAAAAGGTTTTAAAATAGGAAAAGTGAAATTTCATGGTGTATCACCTTTAAAAAGTCTTGCCATAGGTTTCTCAACTGTCTGAGACACGGCCAGTGTTGGAGAAGTTAAAGTTACATGTAACTGAGTTACGTAACTAAGTTACATTTTGCTGGTAACTTGCTGGTAACTGAGTTACATTCATATAAGTTTTGTCGTTGACAATCAAATGTCCTCAACAGATCATAATTTTCTCATTTTTTAAACTTTATTTTAGGAACACAGATATTTACTAAAGAAAATGTCAACCTTTTTTAAATAAAACATAAAACTCAGTTGAGAGGCATATTTCTGCTGGCATGTGACTTTTTTTGTAGGATATTATTTTTTGTTTCATGTACACCAAATGTACATTCAATTTAACGCTCAATTTTTACTTTTTCTATGTAACTTGAAACTTTATAAGTTACATTTCTCCAGGGGTATAACTTTAACTTGATCAAGTTACTGACATGGTGAGTTACTTGTAACTGTACATGTTACGCTTTCAAAGTAACTTCCCCAACACTGGACACGGCTCTATTTTGATTGTCTTAAGTACCAGCTCTTATGCCTTAACTTAAAAACTTTACAACATGGGTTCATATTTTAGATTGTAATTAGAGAAAAGAAAAAGTGAGTGTTAAAATGTTTTAATTTGCTTTGTTCTATTGTTTTATCGCGTTTACCGTGCTAAAATGTGGGGCATGCGTACGCATGGGGGCATGCGTACAAGTGGCTAAATATGTCTTTTTAGACACAATAAGCTCCTTAGCAGTTTCTTTATTGCTATTTACAGTAACACTTCTAGTCCCCATAAGTCACAACCAACCATGAAAGGTTGCGTTGTATCTTGGGAATGGGCTTATTCTGTGTAAAATGACATATTTAGCCACTGGTACGCATGCCCCCAGCCACTGAAATAAGAATCTCTAAAACAACAGAAAGAAGTGAATGAAATCAATTTAACACTCATCTTTTATATTCTTTAATTACAATCTAAAATATGAACCCTTGTTGTAAAAAACTAAAGTTGTCCTTTAAATGCCTGTCCATACTGTCTCCGACCACCGAACCTTTCGTCTGAAAGGTCCGGTTCAACTACAAAATGACGTCACTCGCATCTTCTGAAAAGCATTACGCTGAATTATGGTTTGGAAGCAGCAAAGTCGGAAAGTCGGAACTCTCAAACGAAATGTTTGGTGGCCGGAGACAGTATAAGTTAAAGGACAACTTTAGTTTTTTACTACAAGGGTTCATATTTTAGATTGTAATTTAAGAATATAAAAGATGAGTGTTAAATTGATTTCATTTACTTCTTTCTATTGTTTTAGAGATTCTTATATCAGTGGTTGGGGGCATGCGTACAAGTGGCTAAATTTGTAATTTTACACAGAATAAGCCCATTCCCAAGATACAACGCAACCTTTCATAGTTGGATGTGACTTATGGGGGCTAGACGTGTTACTGTAAATAGAAATAAAGAAACTGCTGGCTTATTGTGTCTAAAAATACATATTTAGCCACTTGTACACATGCCCCCATGCGTACGCATGCCCCACATTTTAGCACGGTAAACGCAATAAAACAATAGAACAAAGCAAATGAAAACATTTTAACACTCACTTTTTCTTTTCTCTAATTACAATCTAAAATATGAATCCATGTTGTAAAAAAACAAAGTTGTCCTTTAAGGCATAAGAGCTGGTACAATCAAAATACAGAGTGAATAAGCAGAAATGGTACCATCTTATAATGAACATTACTGAGGAGCAATTATATGAAGATGTGTTGAAAATGGGTGAAGTGTTCCTTTAAGTGCAGTGCAGTCTCCTCATAGCTTGCTGTCTAGACTCTATAATGTCTTAAGTAGCCTCTTGATGTAATTTATTTGGTTTTCTGAGTGCAACATAATCGCCCCGTTACCAGACTTGTGATTGAACCTCAGAAAGGTGGATCACATTGCCGGGTGTTGCGCTGGAATTGGTAACTTATCAAATTATGTGACTGCTCCTGTAGTGTTTCTGCACTTTCTCAGCTATGCTTCAAATCAATGTCAACATTATGTATAACTTTCACCTTGGAAGATTATTTTTTTTTAAAGATTGAAGATAGCAGATCTTCAACTTTACGTGTTGCGATGCGACGCGTGGTGAACATGTTGATCTGCTATTTTCACAATTTCTTTGTATGCAACTATTGTGCAATGAAAGATAATACAGTGTTAAGTGGTTATTAATCACCCGAATTCCTTTCAGTCGATAACAACTAAATAAATCTATTCATATTTCTTTTAAGCAAAAAATGTTTACCAGGTTACATCAAAAACAAAGATTTGCATATCATTTATAAATAATAATATTTTTGTGTAATTATGCTAATCTGTAAATGCCGTGCTCCGTTAATGTCTGCACTGTCACAACTCTGTTCCCTTAATGACTGCTTCTCTGCGTGATCCGTCTGCATGTTTCATCGGTTTAAGTTTTTAATTATTATTCTTTTCCACACAAAGGCCCTTCAACACTGTTCACAGGACAGATTAAAAGCATCAAACCAAAGCACAGACTAAACTAAACTCAACTAAACTTGGTGGGCTCTGTCTGTGCTTCTCAACCTTGTCAGGCCGCCGACCCATCAAGATAGTCATATTTCAACTGGGGACCCTCTAAAATAATCATTTTTGAAAAAGGGACTAGGGCTGAATATTCAAATATTCGAATATCAAAGTCACTATTCAATGTTGTTCACCGAAGTCGAATATTCGCTTTTTTTTTTTATTGTTTTCTCTTTAAAAAAATATATAGTTTATAAAGCTTGGCTAGATAGGAAGTCATAAGAATGAGTTGTCAATGCCCCTGGTGGATGAATTTGTTAATGCTCTCTACCAGGGGGTTCTCAAACCTTTTTAGGCCATGACCCCCAAAATAAACATATTTGAACTGGGGACCCCCACCCTGACAAGCACTTGGAATTGTAAGTGTTATTTAATGTGACTTGGTTCCACAGATAAATATCTGTGGAATATCTGTCGGATATTAGACTTGTCGAATACTTCGAATACTAAGTGTAAAGTGTGAGTACTTTCCCCACCACAGTGAAACAGTAACATGTGAGTACATACAGTATATAGTGTAGGTCTACACATAGACATCCCCATCCCCCTCCACACTGCAGCACTGCTGCTCTGCTCTGCTGTGCGCCGCAGGGGCGTCACACCAAATTCTGGGCCCTGGGTACAAGGATTCACTGCGGGCCCCCATGAATGTTAACTATTGAAAAATAGCAGATATACAAGCTCACAGCGCGGCACCGAGTGCCGCGCTGCGAGCTTGTATATCTGCTATTTTGTGCAAGAAACCATGTGTGCAAGAAACCTATGTCAAGGACCCCCAAGATGATATGTATTTGGCCACGCGGACCCCGATCTCAAAATATTTAGTTCCAGGGACCCCCCAGAAGCAAAATTTGAGTTAGAAATGTTCGCTTGAAAAATACATATATTCAAAGATTTTCACACATTTTCACAACTTTTCAAAAATAGCAGATCTACAAGCTCGCAGCGCGGCACCGAGTGCCGCGCTGTGAGCTTGTATATCTGCTATTTTTCAATAGATAAAGTTATTAGGGCCCCTCCACCTTGGGCCCCAGTAAGTCAGTCCCACTTTCCTACCCCTTGTGACGCCCCTGGCTGGCTGGCTGTGCGCCGCGGCCTTTGTGTTTGCTCTGTGAGAGTGAAGAGATGACTGGAGCTTTGTGTGAGATGCATCTCAATGCTTTCCTTTAAGCCAGGGCTCTTCAACAGGGGGTCCGGGACCCCCAGGGGGTCCTCAGAGTTACTACAGGGGGGGCCGCCAAATCTTTGTGTGATAGGATAATTCTTTTAGATTAGCAACTTGAACCCTCGCATCCCTATTCTAAGGAGAACTTTGGTCTAAAAATAGCCGATTTACAAGCTCTCACCGCCTCGCGCTGCGAGGCGTTGAGAGCTTGTAGATCGGCTATTTGCGGCAAATAGGTTGGGTGTGGAGGTAAAAAAAAAACAGGCCAAGTACCGAGTGATAGGTCAATTTAAGTGATTAAATGTCTGAAAAAACACATTAACACAAATCCAACATCGACTGATGTCAAACAAGTCTATGAATCTACTGTACCTACCTATGCAATCGATAAAAGTCTGGAACACAGTTTTATACAACATGTAGAAGGGGTCCCTGCTTCATCTTTCTCTCAGCTAAGGGGTCCTTTGCCTGACAACGTTGAAGACCCCTGCTTTAAACCATGTCAACTCCATACGGAAGGAGTTCCTCATGGCTCAGTACCACAGTGGTGTGTTTCTGTTGCTCTGCATTAAAATATCTCCGGAAAACGCGTTGTTGTGATGCTTGTTGATCTACTATTTTCTGTGGATTTCCTTCTGTACTTCAGAAGTAGCAATAGCAATAATAATAATATAATAGCAGATCTATAAGTTTGTAGTTCTGTTTTTTTTTTTTTTGCGTGAACAAATGACTACATTTTGGTATATAAAACTAAAACAATGTTTACTTTTGTCAAAAACAGGAACATGAAAAAAACAAAGGATGCAATGTGTTTGTAGATCTGCTGTTTTCAAAAATATTTATAAGTCAAGTAGGCTACTTTTACTTTTCATACCTTAAGCATATTTTGATACTTTGAACTGTTAACTGAAGTCAATGACCAGACTTCTACTATTTCTTACATGGTGGTGTTGTTTGTGACCGTAGGTCGCAGTTTAGTATGTGAAAACCGTCACAGCTTGACCGTATCTCTGTCTGTCTGTCTGTAACGCCTGACACCGTGGTTCCCCTGACACATCAATGTGACATCACAGGTGAGATCACAGTGATGTCAGATACTCAGAGCAGGGATATCCATATATGGGCAATTGGGCATAACATGGATCTCCATATATGGGCATAAAAGGGATTGTATGTATGATGTCAGACGTCAGAATCCATATATGGCCAAGACAGATGGCCAAGACAGATGGCGCGACCTCGTCCTTAGATGGGCCACGTCATTTCTTGCTGTAGCTGTTGGTAGTCATGGCTGCCAGTTCCCACCTGATGTCATGTGGGAGTCCTGACTGCTCCAGACCGTACTGAGTGACTGCTAGCTTGCGGAGCGTCTTCAGGCTAGGATTTAAGTCCAGGATGTACAGGTCACCACAAGTGACGTGGCTTCCTGTGTAGCCTCCATGGATGATAATATGATCTCCCACCATGCAACAGCACTTGCTACGCGTCCTACAGGGGTCTTTCCCCTTGGGTTCGAGCTGCTTCCAGGACAAGGTCTCTGGACTGAATTTCCACAGATCATTGAAGCACCCGTTCCAGTTCCAGCCACCAAATATGTACAGCTCTCCATTGTAGGCAAAGGCTGAATGATAACCACGTTCTTTTGGGAGAAGCTGTGCAGAAGGTGCGTTCAGCCAGCAGTTGGTCTCTGTGTCAAACACTCTGATGCTGTTGTAGTAGCCGGGCCCATAGCCCCCAAATACAAACATCCTGGTCCCGATGATGGTGGCAGAGTGACCTGCTGAAGGAGATGGTGCAGTGCCTCTGGTAATAATTAAAGACCAGACCATTATACTGGTGTCCAACTTGTACATGTCATTAGTGCATCCAGTCAGCTGGGTGTATCCTCTATGCACATACATGACCTTCTCCAGGACACGGGCCGAGTGGTACCTCCTTGCTTCTGGAACAGTCCCAGAGACATTGGGTTTGAACCAGCTGTGGGTGTTGACGTCAAAGGCATAAAGCACATTGCAGTAAGTCTCCTCTCCCCAGGTGTAGACAATTTCTTCTACCAGCACAGCTGTGTGGCCCCAGCGCATGGAGGGAACCTCAATGGGACTTTGTCCTTGGGGTAACAACTTCCTCCAACGCAAAGACAATGTGTTGAAGACGTGGACTTCAATCTGACCACTGATGTTCACGTTGTTGTTGATCCCTCCAAATGAGTACAGCTTGTGTCCGACTACCACAGCAGCATAGTAGTTAATCTTAGGTCCTCCTTTCAGATGTATTGTCCAGTGAAACATTTCACAAACCAGAACCACCTTGAATCAGTGCACCTAATCTACAGGACACGTTCTTAAACAACAGTTTACTTAGTTGGGAGAATTAGTTGAATGACACTTTATTAATTGGACATTTACTTTTAAAGGACAACTGCATTGGTTGTGATGACAATGTTGATGTCATTGCATGATGACGTAATAATTGCGACCGTAGGTCGCAGTTTAGTATCAGAACCGTCACATCTTGTCCGTATCTGTATGGGTAACACTTGTCTTTTTTGTTGATTGACTCTCACACTCTGACAACACGCTCTGACATCACTGTGATGCCAGGGGAACCAAATCCCTTTTATGCCCATATATGGAGATATGGAGATCCCTGTGATGCCAGGGGAACCAAATCCCGTTTATGCTTATATAAGGAGATCCCTGATGTCATCAATATTAAGCCCATATCTGTGAATGCCAATATATACATGTCAGTCTAACCTATAGCCTATACATGTCAGTCTAACCACTGTACAGACAGGGATCTCCATATAGGCATAAACAGGATTGTATGTATGATGTCAGACGTCATAGACGTCATAGGACTTTCACATAATGAGTAACAGTGTTGTTTTTGTTGACAAAACAATGACAGATATCGTTAATCGTTAATGCCCCTTTTTTCATGACAAAGACGTGACATTAACAAGCTAAACAAAAGTCTCTGATGACGAGACGAATGTGTGTTTTCGTTGCCTTTCTAATTGTTATGGAGAATGGAGCGTATTTATGCAGAAACCTGCAAATGTCAAGAAACCACTCCATTTTCATTGAAAAGCAGAATCCACCCTCATAGGTGTATTTAAACTTCAACGTCAGAGAAGGTCATGAACATAGCAAAAATAGCTGATCTACAAACTCAATGTTCCTCCAATCCACTGGAAATCTATACTGTCTTGCCAATGGCAGGACGTGTGAAGCTTTGAAATGGCACGTCTTTAGTTTGATAGATACATGGAACCTGAGTTTCTACCACTTTTTGTGGTCACATGTTCAGATACTGGATTCTGATTGGCTTAAAACAGTGGTAAATCAGTCAACAACCTTGAGTTGGCTCATGGACCACGCCCACTGTAGTGTTGCAGTCGTATAACTAAATAACCTTGCAAGTTACAACTGTGTTTTCTTTCATTTATATGGTAGAAGTGGTATAAAAGAAATTTACCATTCGAGGGTCGTGGGTTGTTGGCTGATTTACCACTGTTTCAGGGTTGTTTGGCACTCTGCTTCGTCTCGTACCACAACCCTGAAACAGTGGTAAATCAGCCAACAACCCACTCCCTCTCATGGTAAATGGCTTACATTTTGAAGACCAGGCCCATTGCAAGTTGCTGTACTCTGTCCTCTACTCTGAGCTATCACGGTGAGGTCTAGCGCTCGTCTGATTAGATTGTTTTTGAGAGTTCTGTAGTTTTGATTTTATTTACTTTTTTTTTGCTTTTTGGACCCACGTCCCCAGGTACAATGACAGGGTGTTACCAGAGAGCCCAGTGCAGATTATGCTAAGCTCAGAGCTGCAAATGTTGTTCTTGTTCAAGAGACAGAAACAGAGAGAGACTGTGGCAGCCAGAGACAGATAGAGACAGAGACATATAGAGATACAAAGACAGACAGGCAGGAAGGCAGACAGACAGACAGACAGACAGACAGACAGACCAGGGCCGTGCAGAGAGCAATGAGAGGGCAGGTGCCCAAACCCCAGAAAAGGGCACATTTATGCACGCTCAGAGCGCGCGTGCCGATTTTTGGGGTGGTCTTTTGTGGGGGTATGTTGTGCCATTTCACACCAGAAATGTAGTAGCCTAGATTTGGGGCTCTATTTTGATGCGTGCCTTATGCCTAACTTCTTTACCTTTTTTTCTTTTTTTACTATTTTAGTTTTTTTTGTTGCATTCCTAAGACAAAGATTTGATTACAATAAATGTTATTCCCATGATTCCGGATGGGGACCCAAATGCATTAGGGGTCCCCATCCTGAATCAATGTGGGTAAATTTACCATAATCATTTAACTTTGTCTTGCGAATGCGACAAATACATTTCTTTTTTAAATTGAGCTCAAGTCTCCATGGCATTAGTAATCACCAGAAAAAGGGTATGTTTGGGGGTGAACTACTCCTTTAACCCATTTAGGCCTAAAATTATTGGATGCTTTAACTATTAAAAAAAAGCAGATACAAGTTCACAGCGCGGCACCGTGGCCAAATACACATCATTTTGGTTGGTCCTTCACATGAAAAAGTTTGAGAACCACTGACATAGTAGTCTCTCAAGAACAGACTAACTGAGCTCCAGTTAAGTGAAAAGGACCTTTTCTTTGACGATGGCTGGCCAGATTGCTGACATAAAAACAGGGTTTTTCAAAAAATCTTAGAAGGATTCAAAAGACACTTATAGAATCGGGTAAAAATTCTACTTTTCACGATTTTTCAAAAATAGCAGATCTACAAGCTTGCTTGTATATCTGCTATTTTTCAATCGTTAAAGCAGTCAATAATCCTAGGCCCTAAATGGGTTAATACTATTTTACTATTTTCAACACTTTGTCACCTGTACAGACAGTGAGTGCATCACACAGCCGTTGCCGTGGCAACTAGAGCGCTGAGCATCACACCGAGAGAGACAGTGTGAAGGCAGGGGGGGGGGGGGAGGAGCCACACGGAGACGGCTCATTGGCTGACGGCCGGGGTCAGTGTCTCTGCCGATTGGCCGACACGCGGCCTGTGTCAGCGTCTCTCGGCTGAATTTAACACGAATCAGCATCTCTGGTTCCCCTCATGCTGTTCTGAGACTCGCCCCGATGCTGGAGGACAGGGGGTCTCAAGCTGTGGCCCGCGGACCACCACTGGGCCGTTATAGGACAGCGGTTCTCAACATGTGGGTCGCATTATTTTGGGGGCAGGCAGTAAAGTGACCATTTAAGGACTTTTAATACCTTTTTAATACCTAAAATAAAATCAATGACATTTATGAAATGAAATGACAAAAGGAATCAACAAACCATACAATAAAAACCTGATCAAACATTGGCCAAATTCTCAAATAATATAAGAAAGAGGCAAACATGTACAATATACTGTAGCTGATAGCTGAAAGCTCTACAACGCGAGGCGTTGTGAGCTTGTAGATCGTCTATTTCCACAATATTCATGGCACTGAAATCATAAATGTAATGCCTTAACTCCTACATGCCAAGTGCTTCTAAGGATGGGCGGGTCCCCAAGCACTATTTGTCCTATTTGAACTGCAGTTCAAATAGGATTAATTTGGGGACGTCACAGCCTGAAAAGTTCAAGAATCACTGTGTTAGGATACTGCTAGTGGGCCCCCAAATAACTGGAGGTTATTCCTTGGCCTGCCGAAAAAAAAAAAGAAAAAAAAACGTTCACGCCGATCTGGTGTCTGAGAGGAGCCGGTGGAAACGCTAAAGGGGAACACACACTGGACGCGGAGGCGGTGCGGAAGCAACGCGTCAAAACATACAGCCCCATTATTTTCAATGAACTAACCCACACCGGCGCCGTCAGACGCGCGCAGCCGCGGGTCTGCCGCCTCGCCTGACGTGCCGATACGCCACTGTTCTATTTTTCCAGCGTTGCCGCGCAATGAACATGCTCTCCCATGGTTCTCTCCACCGGGGAAATGGATGTGCTGTGTGGCAGCGCGCCGCATCCAGTTGGGGTTACCGCGCGGCACTTCACGTGCGTCGATACCGCGACGTGACGCTGCGCAGCCGTCCGCGTTCAGTGTGTGCTCCCCTTAACCTTTCTGCAAATGGATCCCAGATGGTTATTATGAAGTCACAAGCACTTGTTAATACTTTTGATTGTTTGAATATTCATAAAAACCCAAAGACAAACTTTACCACTCTCACTTTAACAAAGGAAAACCGCCGACCTATGCGATGAAATGTATTGTGAGCTATAAACTAGTAGATTTATACGATGAAATGTTTTGTGAGCTATAAACTAGTACATTGTCTATTTTTGCTTTCTTTGCGCAACACTCACAAAAAAAAAAAACATAAAGAAATATGAGGTGTCTGCCTGATGGCAACAATAAGCCTAGGAAACATGATGAGGCTGCTGCTGCCATTCTTGCTGTTCTTCCAAAAGTTTAAGTTTTCACTCATTTCTTGCAGAGTTTTCATTTTTAATAGCCAATCTACTAGCTCACAACCATAGACTGTAAAAAAAATATGGACGAAGCGAAGCCATTGGTCTCTATGCTGCGAAAATGACATTTTTTTTGTCCCTTGTATGGGTATCGCCATCATTGTTTGAAAGGTACCCCAGGAATCATAAGGAATGCTATTGGCTGCCAGCGGTCACGTGCAACCGCAGGGATACATGGGAGAATGTGGTCGGAGCCTCCCGAAATACAGCACACGAAGAAGAACACAGCCGGCTGGTATCAGTTTAGTTGGCCACGCCCCCCGCAACTTTATCATCAATTTTAACATAAATGGAACCATATTTGCACAAAACACATATCATGGTGATTGAAAGGGAGTTTTTCACTAGCGACAGGAACCATAAAGTATTTATGACACGAGGAAAACGAATGGGGTCCAATGTAGACACATTCTTTTTGGTACCTCGCGGGGGGAAAACAGCGCAACTAGCGGCCAAACATAGGAAGTTTTAGTTCCGTATTGGATTCGTTTTAAATCAGCGGAACTATGCCCCTGCTCACAACACGCAACGATGTGCAGAGTTGTGAGCTTGTAGATCAAATAACCAAGTACAGCATATAGCGTACCAAAGTGTCTCTACCCAAGGTCAAGGAAAAGTAAACATGTCAACTCTGTGATTCTGACACTGTGTTGTTATTGCGTCGCAAGTTACTATGAAAAGCTCCACCGGCTGTCCGTCCGTCCGTCCGTCCGTCCGTCACGTCGCGTCATGTCACGTCACACTTTTGCCCTACTCTATCTCTGGCACTGTTGGCCCTATCCACGCCAAACTTTGCACACACACTCCTTGGATGGCAAATCACAACCTCCAGCCCTGATTTCTCACATGGCCCTCCTCTAGCGCCACCATTAGGCCGATATTTGCAAAAGACATTTTTGGACACTGCTCCTATACAGATCTTCGCCTAAAATCACGCAAAGTGGTACACAGTATCTCTACAGTCATGTCATCAACATTGATCTGTCCCAAACTCCCTCCTGATTGGCTACCATTGCCTTCTAAAGTTTGTGTATGTGACGTGACGGTCGCTTAAGGGGCGCTGGAAGAAAATAAATCCCACTTTGATGGCACACCAAAGTCTATTTATTTGAGAACTAGAAACTGTCTGTAGGCTCATTGTTGCAAACTAACACCGTTGTATATGGGGAATAAAAAACAGTAGAAAACTGTTAAAAAAATAATACCTGATTTTGTAGTGTGTGTGTGTGTGTGTGTGTGTGTGCGTGCGTGCTG
>NC_137827.1:7075435-7147935 GCF_963921795.1 Nannobrachium achirus
TCCAGTACAACACACTGTCACTCCCTAGATGGCAAACGTGTGAAATATCTTTGAAAAAATGTTAACGACACAAATCTTGTCTGTAGTTCCTGGCACAGAATATTTGCAGGTGGGAGTCCACGGGCAAAAATGTACTAATTTGGGCGTCCTTGACATGGAAATGTTTGAGAACCACTATTGATACACAAAGGCAGTGGCACTGTGTGGCATCAAAAGAGGTTCCGCTATGATTAGAAGCAGTGTAGAGTTAGGTTGCAGCGTCACATGTTAAGGAAAGAGGGACAACCGGTGTGTTTTTTTTTTATTGGGTTTTCCACAGAAGCATGCTTTATTAAAGGAGTAGTTCACCTCCAAGATGACTTGTTTTGTATTGATTGCTCATGCCATGGAGACTTGTGTTCAATAATATTCATTGTTTTTTTTTTCTTCGCATTCCTAATACAAAACATTGATCATTTTCTGTCTTAGGAATTCAACAAAAAACAATATATGTTATTGAACTCAAGTCTCCATACATGGCGTGAGTAATCAATGAACTACTCCTTTAAAGTGTGTACTCTACAAAAACAGAATAGCTTCATCCAATATATATAGTAAGGGAAAGTTAGCCTATTGCTACATCAATCTTGGAACTAAATCTAAATCACTAGCTTTCTTCACAAATGTGTTCATAAAGGTGTCTACTATCACCTCTGAACTTTGTCAAACCCAACTCCCTTGACATACTTTGTGGGAGCCAATCAAAGTTATTGGGTATCCCGAGGGCCTGGGATTAAAGGGGGAAAAATAAAAAATGGCCAATATGAACGTATGAGGTGTGTAATTTGGGTATTCTTGGGCTGCTGAATCCATTCCAACCATTAGTTTTCAGTTAAAATGACTCCTTGGCCATAAAATAGGACACACCTACTTTTGTGTGTCCATGAGACTATAATATATAATATTGGCAATAAAAAAAAGGTTGGAGTAGGGTTTGAATTCATGAAAACTATTCAAGATCAGGTGGGTAATCACACATCATGACACACATGATATCATGATAAATCTGACAAGGAACACTCAAACACAGGGTTTAAAACATAGGGACTAACAGGACACAGGTGAACTCGAATGACATGATTGGCTAAGCCTTAGCCAATTAGGCCTTTTTTATGGCCAATGAGTCATGTTTACTGATAACTAATGGTTGGAATGGATTCAGCAGCCCAAAAATACCCTAATTACACACTTCATACGTTCATATTGGCCATTTTTAATTTTTTCCCCTTTAATCCCAGGCCCTGGGTATCCCGATACCCCCAACTTTGATTGGCTCCCACAAAGTATGTCAAGGGAGTTGGGTTTGACAAAGTTCAGAGGTGATAGTAGACACCTTTATGGACATATTTGTGAAGAAAGCTAGTGATTTAGATTTAGTTCCCAGATTGATGTAGGTAGCAATAGGCTAACTTTCCCTTACTAATAGCTAGTATCAGTGCTACAACATGAATTCAGCACCATGGACAGAGTCACAGCTGTCACAACATGAATTCAGCACGAGTCACAGCTAGCTAGCTAGACATTACATGGATTCCTTTTTTGAGTTGGCAAGAAAGGTTTATTAGAACAGCATATGTTCCAACAACAGCATATGTTCCATCAATGTGCCAGCAATTTCACTTTCACTTTCAATTTCCTTCCCTTTCCTTTCCTTTCCTTGCCGTCTTCCTCTCCTTGTTAAAAGTTTCCAGTATGAAGGTAAAAGGCTGCATAAGCATCTTTGGAAACTGCAGCGGATGCTGTGTACCGCCAGAGAGAGAGAGAAAGAGAGAGGGGGGGGGGGGGAGAGAGAGAGAGAGAGAGAGAGAGAGAGAGAGAGAGAGAGAGAGAGAGAGAGTTGTGAGTGGAATTTTAACCACAGTGGCGGCAGCCACGCAACATTACACACAGCAGTCAGTGGTGAAAAGTAACTGAGCACTTTTACTCATGTACTGTAGCTACTTATAGGTAGGGTACGTGGTATATTTTTGGTGTAAACAAAAGGTTTTATTCCTTCTTTGTATATATATTTTTTTATTTCTAATTTTTAAGGTTAATATATTCTGAAAGTATTCATAGTAGCTGGGGAGCCACAGGAGGACCTGTGATGTCATAACATACTTTTTATTTTCGTTTTTTCTATTAATTTGGTCATTAAGGTACAGAGAATGAGAGGCCTGCTCTGCCGGAAACAAAAAAAAAGGTTATGTCCATTTGTATATTCACTGTCCCATTGACTCCACTATACAGGAAAAGAATACAAAAAAAAGGTAGCATGTGAAGGGTCAAACTAGGGGTTCTTCATGATTCTGAATCCATTGCAATCATTTGTTTTGCATGAAAAACATTCCTATCAGAATATAGGGATATATCTATCACTTATTTTAACCAAATAGAATCACTTGGTAAATAAATGTACAGTAAGGTTTTTGAGGTACTTTGACTTTACTTGAGTATTTCAATTGTTAACTAAATCTCAGAGGCGAATATTATACTTGTTATTCCATTGGAATACTCTTTAGTTACTATTTACTTTGTAGGATCATTATTACAAAACGTACGGTAACCACTTAAACCCTATTTTATACTTCAGATATCTTAAAGTATTTCTAAGAAGCAGCTCCTAACCTATATACGATGAATGAACAACACAATGCCTCAAATTTGAACATTTTTGGAAATACAGTAATGAATTGATAGTATATATAAAAAAGGAAATGCTTTTGAATACCTAAGTATATTTACTAGAGTATATAACGTTGTCCACATTATGGATCCCAAGTCTTGGGTTTGAGATTCCGTGGAGCAGCAGCAGCAGAATGGATCCCAGGGGATCAAGTCTTTGACTTGACCTCCAATAAGCCATCTATAGGCCAGCTAATTGATCAGGACATAATATATGCACATTCCCCTGGATGTACTGTTACTGACTGCAAATCCACTAGCGGAAAGTAACTCACTGTTATCATTTATTTTTTCAACGTAACAAAAAATAGACCAACGAACCAGAATAAATACTTTTTTTTTTGCATTTAGCAGACCAATCCAGAGCGAGTTACAGTAAGCCAGGGAGACAGGAGGTATTACATCAAATGCATATAAATAGTAGGACCATAGGTGAACCAAGACCATCTGTCCAAATAGTATAACACAGGGATCTTCAACGTTTTAAGGCCAAGGACCTTCTCATAGATTCCATAATAGTTTCATTGTTTGACAGCACATCGTCAGTGTATTTTGGATTCATGTCAATGTGTGTTTTCAGATTTATTTAACCACTTGAACCGTCAATACTTAATAAACTTGACCTTTCGGAAAATAGCCAATGCAGCCTTGCAGCGCCAGGCATTGTGAGCTTGTAGATCTGCTATTTTTTGGCTAAAGTTCTCACAATATGGATGCTAGTGTTCAAGTGGTTCATAATATAAAAAGGTTCAAAACAAATTTGGAGTACCCCCTGTAGTAACTCTGAGGACCCCCTAGGGGTCCCGGACCCCCTGTCGAAGACCCTTGGTATAATATAAAATGAAAATAGATAATCTGTGCATTGAAACCTAACTATAGGATGCCTGGTCAACAAATGAACCTGGCATAATGTTTACGTAACAAGCAATCTAAATAACATGTTAACCTTTGCACAAGACTGCAAGGTCGTCAAGGCTGGGGCAAGTGCTACAGGCTAGCGGCAGTATGCACAACACGGCGCCTTTTGAGTTGGGACAGGTCATTTGATGCTCCTGCTGATTGTATGTGAGTCAAAAGTACAGGGGCGGCAGTGGAACACGGAGGGTTCCCAGTTCGATCCCGGGCTCCCCCAGAGTTAGTGTCGAAGAGTCCTTGAGCAAGACTCTGAACCCCTAGTTGCTCCCGGTGAGCAGGTTGGTGCCTTGCATGGTTTCCTCTGCCATCGGTGTATGAATGTGTGTGAATGGGTGAATGTAATGCACAATCTATGTAAAGCGCCTTGGATAAATGCGCTATATAAATGCACCATTTACCATTTTACCATTTACAATAGAAATCAAATATCTATCAATGCTAGTGAAGACGACAGACGTACAAGCTTAGCCTGGAATCAGACGAATCCGCCGGTGCAAAATAAATTGGCGGATCTGGCTCCGCTCAAATTGGCTCAATTGTGAATCCAGTTCCTCACCCTGAAGAGTTGGGTGACCAATCAGGGCACAGTATTGGTCTGGACTTTTTTTATTTTTTTTTATTTTTACCCGTGGAGAAAAAAAAACAAAAAAATGTCCATATAGAATTACCAGACTCATATCCACACAGTGATATAGTAAAGTCTGGCTCACAACGCAATGCATCACAACGTGCTGTTAGCTTGTAGATCTGATATTTGAACCCCCCCCCTGGACATGCAGAGTCAAAAGTACAATAATTTGTCTTTGACAATAATCAAGTTCAAAGTAAAGATAACCATTTTTTAAAAATAAATCAAAATTACCTAAGTACCAGTAATCAAGTAAATGTACTTATGTCCACCGTCCACCACTGCTGACAGATAGGCCACGCCCACTGCTGACAGACAGGCCCCGCCCCCAGCAGAGCTGGTTGTCACCCCAAGGACCTTGAGGTTTTTTTTCCTCCTCCCCACATTGTTCTGTCACCCATAATGATCTGCTGTGTTGTTGTTATTCTACACCCGTCCTACTGCCTGCCTCACACCTCACTCTGAAGACATCAATACCCTCGCTGTCCCACAGGAAACTCCTATGTCGCTGTCCCACAGGAAACTCCTATGTCGCTGTCCCACAGGAAACTCCTATGTGGCTGCCGCTGTCCGCAAGAAACCTCTTATCTCCCAGATTCTAACCTTTTGTCTCTGCCGGGAGAGTATGTTTTCGCCTCTGTCCGTCTGTGTGTCTGTGGGTCCGTCCGTCCTGTGTGTCCGGTTTCTGCGTGACAGCAATAATATACAAGAGAGCTTAATGTGGGATTTATTGGACAGAGTGGTGAATTCAGGCATTGTTGCCATGTCTGCTTATTGTAAGCGACTTAGGCCTTGTTTTTTATGTAAAGTTGCTTGAAAATATTGATAGTTTTGTTTTTGCGGGTTGCAGGCCAAATGGCTAAAATAATTAATCATGATTGAATGAGTTAACTTGGACAATCCTAATATATATATATATATATATATATATATATATATATATATATATATATATATATATTTATTGTGTGTGTGTGTGTGTGTGTGTGTGTGTGTGTGTGTGTGCTATATATATATATATATATATATATATATATATATATATATATATATATATATATATATATACACATACTGCATCCATCCAATCCATGTCTGCATTCTGTGTACACGTTCTTTTCTGAATACATGAATAAATTACCATGGCAGGCGCGGCCATGGAGAATACTAATTGGTGATTGGCCGGAGGGCGTGCATGTACACACTGCATTTCAGATAAGCAACACACCTTTGATGTAGCAGCCTCTCATCACCTTTCTGAACCAATGTGCCTCATAAAAATAGTACAGTGTTAATGTAGGCAGTGGTGGACAAAGTACTCAACCCTTTTCAACTCAAATTTGATTTAGCTATTTTTATTTTGATGCAGGGGCGTCACAAGGGGTAAGAAAGTGGGACTGAGTTACCAGGGCCCAAGTTGGAGGGGCCCTAGTAACTTTTAGCTATTGAAAAATAGCAGATATACAAGCTCACAGCGCGGCACCGAGTGCCGCGCTGCGAGCTTGTAGATCTGCTATTTTTGAAAAGTCGTGAAAATGTGCGCAAATCTTTGAATATGTGTATTTTTTTAAGTGAACATTTGTAACTCAAATTTTGCTTCTGGGGGGTCCCTGGAACTAAATATTTTGAGATGGGGGGGTCCTTCACATGAAAAAGTTTGAGCATCACTGACATGGAAACATAGGTTTCTTGGCACACATTTTCCCGATTTTTCAAAAATAGCAGATCTACAGCTGTTATATGAGATACTTAAATGGTTTCCTGTGGAAATAAGCTTAGTCTTTTCATGGATCTCCTTTTAGTAGACCTTGTACCAGTGAACTGTACCGTCATGAAACTGTACCTTTTCCTATGCAAACTTCTAATAAAGTCTTCAATCAAAAAAATCAATCAAAGATTGTATATCTGCTATTTTTCAATAGTTAAAACATTCATGGGGGGCCCACAGTGAATCCTTGTACCCAGGACCCAGAATTTGGTGTGACGCCCCTGTTTTGATGTACCGATGTGTCGTTTCAAGTCTTTACTGCAAATGTTCTGCAAATGCATTTTTCCACAGGTTTCTTTCCCTGTTTTGCCTTTTCAAATTTTTATGGAGAATGAAGCATATTTTTTGCAGAAATCCACAAATGTCAAGAAACCACTCCATTCCCATTGAAAAGCAGAATCCACCTTCAGATTTAAACTTCGAAGTCAGAGAAGGTCGTGAAAATATAAAAAAAATAGCTGATCTACAAGCTCAGAGCTCTGCCAATCCACTGGAAATCTATGGTCTTGCCAATGGCAGGTCGTGTGAAGTTTTGAAATGGCACAACTGTAGTAGTAATAGTCACATTTTAGCCATCTGAAATGATTGTCTAGTTTTAGTTAGTAGACTAAATATATTTTACTCAACTAAATCTAAAAGTTGATTTAGTTGTAAAGTGTGCGTTGGTAATAAGCACTCTGTGCCACGCTGTATCTGCTATTTTTCAATAGCTAAAGTATAAAATAATTAAGGCCCCTCCACCTTGGGCCCCCCCCTGGTAACTCAGTCCCACTTTTCCCACCCTTGTGACGCCCCTGGCCACGCAGGCCTTCATACTGCTGAGACATCTCAGCGGTCCAAGCCACTTCAACCTCTCTTAAAGTGCCGCCACCAGTCAGTCGGTCTCTCTTGCCCATTGGCATGGTGGGACAGAGTGACCTCATAGATGGACGTCAGCCACACGAGACGGGGCAGCGGTCCAGACTGGAAGCAGCACATGCCTCAGCCTCCTGGGGAGAGCAGGCTTGTAGACAGGAAGTTACAGTAGCAGAGAGACAGTAGGAGAGGGAAAGAGGCCATCATAACAAGGTTAGCTCTTTAACTAATTTGAGAATACTCGTGAAAAATACTCGAGTATTTAGAGTGCCGATCCCGAGTATACTCGCGAAAAGTACTGTATATAGAGTAACGCTGGCGTTCTTACCCTAGGGTCCGTTGGAAACGGTTGGCACGATTGGACTCGCCGATTCATCATCATCACGGATGCACGTGCACAAAATAGTAATCCCTTAACATGGAGGCCGACGGCCGATCTCATCTTTAATGTCCATTATCTCCAAACAACACTTTTAAAGCCAAGGATGGCATTAGATTCTCGCTAAAAAAACACATGTTGAAAGGCAACGGTCGGCCATTACACAACCGCATGTTGTTGACGATCGCTTCCGGTGAATGACGTCATGACGTCAAACCGGAAGTGTTTACGCAATGGCCTTCTGGCCTTCAAAATAAGAGAACGGTCGCGGATGAAGGCTGCGAGAGGCACGCTGGACATTTTAACCCATTAATTTCTGGAGCACTAAATGGGTTAAAGGACAACTTTGTTTTTTTACAACAAGGGTTCATATTTTAGATTGTAATTAAAGAAAAGAAAAGATTAGTGTTAACATGTTTTCATTTACTGCTTTCAATGGTTTTATCGAGTTTAGCGATTTAGATTTCAGTGCGTGGGGGCATGCGTACAAGTAAATATGTATTTTTAGACACAATAAGCCAGCAATTTCTTTATTACTATTTACAGTAACACTACTAGCTCCCATAAGTCACATCTGCCCAAGAAATATTGTGGTGCATCTTGGGAATGGGCATGCGTACATATTTAGCCACCTGTAAGCATGCCCCCACCCACTGAAATCAAAATCATTAAACTCGCTAAAACGATAGAAAGAAGTAAATGAAAACATTTTAACACTCATCTTTTCTTTTCTCTGATTACAATCTAAAATATGAACCCTTGTTGTAAAAAACAAAGTTGTCCTTTAACTGCCAGAGTTAACTCTTTTAACTGCCCGACCGCAACGACTCGATGACACACTGTACTGTGGCAGGACTGATACATCACCTTTATGTGTGTGTGTGTGTGTGTGTGTGTGTGTGTGTGTGTGTGTGTGTGTGTGTGTGTGTGTGTGTGTGTGTGTGTGTGTGTGTGTGTGCGCGCGCGCGCGCGCGCGTGTGCATGCGTGGCTGGCTGGCTGGCTGTGAGAAGTAGACTTTGTGAAGTATGTGTACCTTATACTCGGCTGTTTCCTTGACTTTGACTTTTAGTCAACTATACTTTAGAGAAAATCCATACTGTCTCCTCTCCTGGCTGTAGAAGTCACAGTTATTCTGCAGAAATAATAATCAGATGACAGTTTGTACTGGGCTGAGATGGGGGGGGAGGGGGGAGGATTTATTTGCAGCAGTAGAAAGTAGTTACATAGAGCTTAAAGTAGCTCTAACTTTTTTAAATGAAAAAGAAGGAAAAAAAGTCCAATATGTATGGTACAGCACATGTATAAAGTGAGTGGCAATCGAGTGAGTTTAACGTTGTTTAACATCGTTTAGTGCAATCAGATAACTTTTCTGTTTGGATGTATGGGCGGTCAAGACCAGAAAGTATTTTTAGTACTTTTTTTGTCACTCAGTAGGTGTTCTCGCATAACTTCCGGGTATGATGATGATGTCATGCACACACCCTCTATATAACTCATACAAGTGAGGTGGTTGTATTTGGTTTCCCTGCTCTTCTATTGAGACATTTTAGATTCGGTGTCATGAAACATGATGACCTTAATTTTCTCATACATTTAATTTATTTGATGTTTTAGTCATCTGTCTAGTCTAGTTTTAGTTGACTAAATTTGGTAGACAGTGTGAATTCCTATTGGCTCAGAGGAGTAGAGAGGTAGACAATAGACACAGTGACTGTTCCCATTGGCTCAGAGGAGTAGACAAGTAGACACAGAGACTGTTCCCATTGGCTCAGAGGAGTAGACATGTTCCCATTGGCTCAGAGGAGTAGACAGGTAGACACAGTGACTGTTCGCATTGGCTCTTAACGAGAGCAGACGTTACCCAACCTGTGAGGACCAGCTCAGCACTGTGGCTGCCAAGGATGGAGGTTATTTTTATCCAATAGAAAACCTTGTATCTCCATAATGTGACCGAGTCTGGTGCTTTGTGCCACAACGGGGCATTCGTCATTTTTAACCATTGGTCATGATTAATAAATTACAGAATATAAGCTTTCATAATGTTTCATTTGTTGAAATTGGAAAATATTTGAAGAAGTTATGAACATTTGAAACTTGCTGGACCAGAAACTCTAAAGCTGAGAAAATGCCTTCTGAACAATCAACAGATTTTTAACACCTCTGGGGACCAGAAATGGGTGTGACAATGGGTAGCGCAAATCCACGCCCCTGCTCGATCGCACTATACATGAGCCCAATGAAAAGTAAATGGTAAAAAAATGGTAAATGGTGCATTTATATAGCGTCTTTATCCAAGGCGCTTTACATAGATTGTGCATTACTTTCACCCATTCACACACACATTCATACACCGATGGCAGAGGAAACCATGCAAGGCACCAACCTGCTCACCGGGAGCAACTAGGGGTTCAGTGTCTTGCTTCGCGCATTAATAACGGTTTCTCTACCTCAGGGGTAAAAAAAATAAAAAATGCTTGTGACTAAAATAGATGCGTTGGATTCAGTGGAACACCCATTATTTTATTTTTTGTCCTTCCTCCCACATTTCCGGTAAAGTGAAAAACGTGGTGTGGGAGACTGAATCACGGACCCCCCACTCAGCCAGCCCTGGCTCTCACACACACACACACACACACACACACACACACACACACACACACACACACACACACACACACACACACACACACACACACACACACACACACACACACACACACACACACACACACACACACACACACACCCCGGCTCTGAATCACCTACACTTGTCTGTACATACTGTAATCGTTGGCAGAAACCTCTTATCTCCATAATATGATAACTTTTGTGTTTTTTTTTCTTTTCTTTTCTTCGTAAATCAACGCCCTCCTTGATCATACTAAAGCGTCAAACAAAAGCATCAAAAGCATCAGATCCACAAGCTCGAAATGCAACGCGAAGCGAGGCACTTGGAGCTTGTAGATCTGCTGCTTTTGATTTGATTTACAGTATGTTTCATTTGAATCCTGAAATGGAAAGGTTTTGGACATACAAGGTTTCCACTCGACAGACGCGATATGCTCTCTCTCTCTCTCTCCCTCTCCCTCTCTCTCTCTCTCACGCTGACCTCCGTATGTCCGCTTTCCTCTGATCTCACTCTCGTGAGAGAGAGAGAGAGAGAGAGAGAGAGAGAGAGAGAGAGAGAGAGAGAGAGAGAGAGAGAGAGAGAGAGAGAGAGAGAGAGAGAGAGAGAGAGAGAGAGAGAGAGAGAGAGAGAGATCGAGCATGCATGCGTGCGTGTGTGCGTGAAAGGGCACCCATGTGTTTTATATACTCAACACATGGGCGCCCTTTGACGCAGACGAGTGCACAATAATCAGACACACACACACACACACACACACACACACACACACACACACACACACACACACACACACACACACACACACACACACACACACACACACACACACACACACACACACACACACACACACACACACACACACACACACACACACGCATGTGCGTGCATATGACAGACGGGAGGCTGGTTATGGCACCTTGCATGAGTCACGCGAACGTGAGCCGGCTGGCCGATCACATTGTGTAACTATTGGTGGACCAGTAACTGAATACATTCATCTATTAGATCAGGGGTCTTCAACGTTTTCAGTCCAAGGATCCCTTAGCTGAGAGAGAGACGAATCAGGGACCCCCACAACCTTTTCATGAATTCCATATAGTTTCATTGTTTGACAGCATTGTGCTGTCAAACAGTGTATTTTGGATTCACGTCAATTTGTGTTTTCAGATATTTAACCACTTGAACCGTCAATACTTAATAAACTTGACCTTTCACTCTGTACTTAGTCTGCTCTTTTTCCCCTCTACACCAAACCAAACCTCTTTGCTGAAAATAGCCAATCTACAAGCTCACAACAAATAAAGTGAGCTTTGTAGATGGGCTTGTAGATCTTGTAGATCTGCTATTTTTGGCCAAAGTTCTCAGAATATATAATATAAGTGGTTAATATAAATAAGGAGAAAAAAAGTTTCTATCACACAAATATTCGGAGGACCCCCTGTAGTAACTCTGAGGACCCCCTAGGGGTCCCGGACCCCCTGTTGAAGACCCCTGATGTATACAAATTAGATCACATTGTGTAACTATTGGTGGACCAGTAACTGAATACTGTACATTCATCTACATAGGCTGGGACAGTTACTGTACACAGGTGTCACAAACCGGACTTAATAATCAAAATTGACCCAAATTCTGGTCATATGAAAATATACTGTATATAAAATATTAACAGATTATGAATGTGATAATTATATATGATTGTTCCTTGTACAATATTTTATAATAACACCTAATGAAGAAAGAAAGAAAACAACCTTACAGAATAGCACTCCAACTCTATTTATCGACATGACGTCACATCTATCATTCATTTACCGATTATCTGTTCGTCCACCGTCTGACCGTCTGTCTGCATGCTGACATCACTGATACTAAAACAGTGTCGCCACCATGGTGACTGTGGTGGAATTCAGATCAATCAATAATGATGAGAAAATGAGGAGACAAGACAATTATTATATTAGGTGGAGGTGTGGTCAAGTTTATGTAACATGATATCATGGACAGAAGTACAGTTATCACTCTGGGCAGTGGTTAAGTAGTTCTGCCCAGAAGAATGGTCAGACACTAGAGTTATACTGTGAGAGCTTCAAGGCCTCTGGAACATGGACGTGCTGGCCATTGGGAAAAGCGGGACAACTCCCGAACGGCCGTTTCTATTCCTGTCGGTCCAGGCCTTCGTTCCATTTTGGGGGCTGGGCGGCCAACAAAGTAAATCGTCACTGTCGGGCAGAAACCTCCATTCAGAGTTTGTGGAATAGTCGTCTGGCTAAGCGAGACTAACAAACAGAACTTGTCTTACATAGCATAACTTTAACCGTCCACACATATCTGCTCCATGTTCCCCGCCACAGGACTACACCATCACCATGTACTTCCAGCAGTCGTGGCGGGACAAGCGTCTCTCCTACACGGGCATCCCCCTCAACCTGACGCTGGACAACCGCGTGGCCGACTCGCTGTGGGTGCCCGACACCTACTTCATCAACGACAAGAAGTCCTTCGTCCACGGCGTCACCGTCAAGAACCGCATGATCCGCCTGCACCCCGACGGCACCGTGCTCTACGGCCTCAGGTGAGACTTACTGACACCTATTGGCAGGTGAGACTTACTGATACCTAGTGGCAGGTGAGGGTTACTGACTGTCACCTACTGGCAGGTGAGGGTTACTGCCACCCCCTCTCAGCTGAGACTTAAGGCTTTATCATAGTCCGAGGTGAAGAGCTATCACCTCAACTTTTAGGTGATAAGCTATCACCTCAAAATGTGTGATAACAAGTGGAGGCCATCATAGTCACGGTGAAGTCCTATCACTGTGACAATGATGCCTCTGTGCTTCTGAAACCAGGAGGCACACTGATTGGTCAAGATCGACCAATCAGTAAACGGGGTGATGGGGAGATGGTCTGAAGGTAAAAACAGAGGAGAGATGTCGGGGTTTGCGGCGATAGCCCTTCACCGTGGCGAATGACGTGATGTTGTAGTTTTCGGACTTTAAAAGACTACACCGCAGTGACAGCTTATCAGACTGTACTATGATAGGGCCATTACTGCCACCTACCGCCAGGTGAGGGTTACTGCCACCCCAGCTCAGACTTACTGGCACCTTCTGGCAGGTGAGGGTTACTACACCACCTCCTCAAGGGCTGTCCATGCTGTCTCTGACCACCAAACCTTTCATCGGAAAGTTCCGAATGTAATTCCGACTTAAGACTCACTACCAACTTTTCATCGGAACGTTACGACTTTAGTTCCGACTTAGTCTCACTACGACTTACAATACAAGATTTTAAATGATGCATTTATATTGCACTTTTATCCAAAGCGCTTTACATAGATTGTGCATTACATTCACCCATTCACACACACATTCATACACCGATGGCAGAGGAAACCATGCAAGGCACCAACCTGCTCATCGGGAGCAATTGAGGGTCAGAGTCTTGCTCAAGGACACTTCCACAGTAACTCTGGGGGAGCCCGGGATCGAACTGGGAACCTCCCGGTTCCCAAGTGGTCGCTCTACCTCCTGAGCCACTGCCACCCCAGGGCCACATATACCAAGTGATTATTTTAGGAACAATTATAGCAAACTAAAGCAGCACAATTAATGAATATAGCATCACAATCAATTAAACCAGTTTTGAAAGTTTATTTTGTATTTTTTTTTAGTGAAACATTTGGAATAATTTAGACAAATCTTCTCTTTCCTGGCACAAAGCCTTTTCTGACGGGGGTCCACGGTCAAATAAATATGTATATGGGGGTCCTTGACAGAACCACTGCTTTACGTTGAGAAAAGCAGTGGTTCTCTGCCGTTGACTTGGACAGCGGCCATTTTGCTTTTATGTCCCACCAGGGGTGACCTCAGTATTTTATTTATTTATTTAGTTGGCTGTCCCACTTGCTTGCATGCCTGGCAGGTGTGTGTGTGTGTGTGTGCGTGTGTGTGTGTGTGTGTGTGTGTGTGCGTGCGTGCGTGCGTGCGTGCGTGCGTGCGTGCGTGCGTGCGTGCGTGCGTGCGTACGTGTGTTTGCTAGGGCCCTTTGGCAGTATTTCCACAACACCACTGCCACTTACGTCATGTTCTGAATTCATAATGCATTACAGATAATTTAGAATGGAGCAGCTTATTTGGTGTTGGCTCATTCATATAGGTTGATGCTTTAATTATTCATTCATCGTTGAAAACCAACCTTGTTTTGAGCTTTTTTTTCACGCGTGCAGTACAAGGTGGACATGTGTGCATGCTTGCGTGCCGCAGCTTGCGTGATTGTTTTTCATTAAACTTGGATGATCAGCAGCAGGCGTCCCCACGAGGGATGATTGTACTTTCTGCATAGTACTGTGTTTATTTGTCTGTCAGTCATTGTTATATGAGTTAATAAAGGACCTCAGTGCAGGTTATATGAGTTAATAAAGGACCTCAGTACAATTGAAAAAAGCCAGATGCTTTCTTTTTATCCTTTTAGTCGACCTTGTACCACTGCCTGTTTGTCAAGGTCACCACGCTACAAAGGCAATGTTTGGCCAATCATAGAAAACCACACGCACCGGGGCCAACGTGATCGATTCCAGCCTGAGCCACAACTTTGTTCAACTATATGGCTAGACGCTTGCTTAACATACTCTTTTATCTGTCATTCAGATAACATTTATGTCAGATCATCAAAGCATTACTAACTAGAAAAAGGTGCTCCTCGGAGCACAGGTCTCCATCAGGTCAGGTTATTGCAGTCCAGCATGCTTCAACCAGGTCATGGGAAAGGGCTGCTCAACAACGGGATAAAATAAATGACTTGGCCATGCAGCCTTAGTAGAATGTAAACAGCTCATGCATGCTTTGGCTTCCTCATCCATCTCAAATAGCAGTAGTAGTAAGTAAGCCTTGCCAAGCCATGAGGCCCATTGGGCAGGAGCCCATCTCCTGATTCTGTCTTCTCAAATAGACTAACCCAAAAATAATGGAGCAACGTGGGTCTGCAGCAAGCTTTATTCATTTGCAAATTGCAGGGCTGATGTTCCAACCAGTTTTTTCCTCAGACTGAAGATGCGTCGATTCAAACTGGATATTAACACTTCGCCAGCCGAAATAGAATGGCTTGTTGGTAGATTAGCCGTGAAATTTCTATTATTATATTATGATCTGAACTGCATTCATTTTACAAGACCATCACTGCTATATCACGTGGTCTTCATCCCCCATAAACATCACACGATCCCCGTTGTATTCTCACCACAGTCACCAGCCAAATTCCTCCCTCTGCATTGGCTTAGAGTGGCAGTTTTGGCCGATGCATCTCCTCCCCGTTCACGTAAATGTTGTCTCAAATAATCCAAGTGTGACTCTACAGTAGATATGAACAGTTTCGCTAGCTTAGCCCCCAGCACTCCAGCTGTGCTAGCACTATGTCTAAACAGAAAACGGACGGGAGCAAGGAAGCTATTACAGGGAAAGGACCTGACATCACTTCTGCTTCATGTCAGAGGAGCCATGCGCTATCGATGAGCGGTGACTAGGGAAGGTTAGACGATCGCAGATTTTCGGATAAAAATCATTTATTTCGTTTTTAATTACATAGTATGGTAAAAGACGACGCGGCTGAGACATCCTTGCTCAGATGTCCGGTATATTACGGTTTTAATATTAAGTGGCTCCCCGTGGCTTGGAAAGGGTTAAAAAAAGGAGGCCCACAGTGAGTCTGTGTAGTTTGGCAGCTCCGGGTGCAGGAGCTGGACAATGACAACAGAAAAAGGGCAGTAAGCTAATCAAATTAGAAAGGATTGATGAAGATTTCCTTGTTACAATGAACAGCCAACTGATTTCCAAATGGATGTACGTGTACGGGGTCACATTAAAAAAACACAATTACTAGATCATGACATGCCATAGACAGAATGACAAAGCAACAAGCTGACACAGTGTCAAAATCAATCAAATCAAACTTTTACTTCAGCCATTTCCTGCTCATCCCTCTTCCGCGTCTCTAGGAAGGTGAATTAATTTGCTGTCTGTGGATTGGTCCTCGTTGGCAGCCACCTTGGACTGGCTTTGACCAAGATTTAATTGGTCGGGATTTCACAGTCAATCACAATGAATCCGGGATCGCGATTGGCCGCCCAAGCTCTCGACACTAAAGCCATCAATCACTCTGATAGGCCGTAAAAATAGTCACACCATGCAATAATACGTTGATATTAACAGCTATTATTCAGCGTAACATTTTTTATCTAATTTCAACTGCATACTTATAGGCCTACTGAATGTTATGAGCAGGGATGTGCAGATAATGTTAGAGAGGCAGGTGCTGACATAAAAAAAAAAAGGGGACTTTTGGTGAAAATATCGAAAATAGCCGACCTCCAAGCTCACAACGCGTCGCAGCACAACGCGTTGTGAGCTTGGAGGTCAGCTATTTTCGGTGCTTGATCCCACACTGAACTAAGCATTATCAAGTCAATACTAAAGATGTGGCGTAACGGTATGGATTTCTACACAGAGAGGGCAATTCTTTCAACATAAGATGCTGCATTCAAGTTCAGGAGAGTTTGGACAAGGCAATTCTCTTGAATGCTGCCTTCAGGTATGGCATGGACAGAGGGGGCATTTGCATTTCTTTCACCATAGTAAAAACTACATTCATGGTCTGGAGAGGACACTTTTTACAGAACAGTAAAAGGGCAGGGGCTCAAGCCCCCTGTGATGTCTATGTGTCTACGTGCCTGTTTATGAGCTTAAATCCAAATAGATGAAACATAAAAATACAATCTCTTACAATGGAGTGCAGTAATAATGAAAACGTGTCATGCTGTAAACGTGCATGTTTAGAATTGGAACAGCTGGAATCAATAATATATCATTAATTGGATATTGATGTGTTAAGTGGAGGCGGGGGAAAAGCGCCAGTTCCCTCACGTATGTATGCTGCGTCTGCGGGAAAACGGAGCGGGCCAAGAATAGAGCCCTGGGCGACACCTGTCAACATGGTACACAGGGGTTAAGTGGTTAATGCATTAAAAAAACATGATTGAAAATGTGAGTTGAAAAAAGAATAAAGTGTAGGGGAAGCCTTTGAAAGTCAGCAGGCTCCACTGTGGCTGCCTGGAGGGCTGGGTTAGGCTTTAATATGTTAAGACAGATTCAGCTAACAGCGGGATCTGTCAGCTGCACATGGGCCTTACACATGAAAGGGGAGGAGACAGACCGAGTATATCGATACATATCATTTTGGTCTTTGGGTCTTCATTACATTTTTTGGCAAACACAAATTTAATAATACATGGTACTGCAATGCATAGGTTCTGAAATGGACTCTTTTACAGGTCTGTAACTCTGAGATTGTACAAATGAAACCAAATGGACCCTTACAGGTCTGTAACTCTGAGAATGTACAAATGGAACGGGTCCATTTGGTTCCATTTTTACACTCTCACGGTATTGTAACTGTATGCATAGCAGACGTGAAGTCCACATACCAGTCTTATAGTGTGATAAAAAAAATTATAATCTTGAAAGGGTTCCAAAAGTGATGGAAGTGATTCCAGAGCCCAGCCCAGCCCAGGCTGCCTGGGTTCAAACTGAGTTCATCCTCTAGGATGATTGTTCCTCTCCACTGTGTGTGTGTGTGTGTGTGTGTGTGTGTGTGTGTGTGTGTGTGTGTGTGTGTGTGTGTGTGTGTGTGTGTGTGTCTGTGTGTCTGTGTGTGCGCGTGCGCTTGTTGAGCACCCACGGGAGACAGTGAGTGAGCACCCAGTGGGAATGTGCCTGGCCGGGCAGACGATTAGAATGCTTTGAAACGTGTGCACTGTGCAGGATGCGCGATGCCTAATGCTGTCATTCAAACTCTCTCTGGAATCTTCAACGTCTGATCATGAATTATTCCTTGTGCCAGTTGTTATCATCCGCCAATAATCAAATTGTACAACTGTGTGTGTGTGTGCGTGTGTGCGTGCGTGCGTGCATGTGTGTTTGTTTTAGAGATACGTTTGGCTTACATTTAATTCAAAGACAAACATTCAGGTTGGGGTTAGTGTTAGGATCAGACATTTAGAGGTCAGGCTTTTAGGTTAAATATCGGATCTGCAGGCTAGCAACGTTGTTAGCTTGTAGATCGGCTAAACTGTTTATGTCCTAGCTTGTGAGAATATGCCCGACTTGCGGCTGGAAGCATTTATTCACCAAAAAACAACAAATATAACGTTCAATTCTTGTTGCAAACATCGGCATGGTGGCTTCCACCCCTCCGCTCTCTCTCTCATGTTGTTCTCTGGCAGCAGGCAGCCTTTTATACCCAGGTGAGATAATGAGCCTGGACTGATCCATTCCAACGAAGGGGTGTGGTCAAACCCTAAACATTATAAATAACTGAATACCTATAATTTAAACACAAATATATTACATAACTCTTAAGAAACTACAACAATAATGATCATTTCTCCTTCTTCACACTATAATACAACATAAATAGCAACAGCACATCACAAACCCCCCTCTGACATCCTGACTATGGTCCAGCCCAATCTACTGAAACACACCAGGTGTTGTTAAGCATTCAATCAGACTCAACAATAAAACTTCATTCTATTGCACTTCTCTGTCACTAAACATTACGCTCAACATTTCATTTACAATTAAAGTACCAATGTGCTGTGCAAACATGTAAGATCCATGCTGTGCAAATGGTCAATAAATAAGGGTTATGTGTAAATATCAGTAACAGAGGACCTCTCTCTGTTACAGTCCACACAATGGTAATTAAAACGTGTGCATGCATGCGTGCGCGCGCGCGTGCGCGCGTGCGTGTGTGTGTGTGCATGTGTGCGTAAATGGGTGAATGTAAGGCAGGTTGGGTTAAGGTGCAACAGAAATGCACCATTTCCCATGCATGCAGATTAGCTGTTTAATCATTTATGGAGTCGATGCAGTCCAGTGCAGCATGCAGCACTAGGAACCAGACTGTTCTCCTGGAAAGTAACTCCGTTCACACTGCGTTTTGGCAACGAGAATAACGCAAAAGAAAAAGTCAGATAGGCCTTCCGTTCAGACGACAACGGCATTTTCGGGGGTTTCGGTGGAAAAGCTGACTCCTCGCTCCCCTCGCGTCACCGAGTGAACGGCAGAACCGCAAAAAGCAACAACGCATAATAGGCTTTTTCTCTCCAACAAATAGGTACCGAATACCACCACCAGTGTTGTGGTTTCGTGGCCGAGTGGTTAACGCATAGTGTTTTCAAACCACGGGTCCCGGGTTCGCGTCCCGCTTGTGTAACTTCTTTTCACCACCACAAACAACTTTTTCTGTTTTTGCGGCCATAAAGTTATTATTATTATCATCCATGACGGAGGCGATGAGCCGACTCAGCGCGGCTATCGAGTTATGTGAATAATGTAATAATAATAATAACTTTATCGCCGGAAGAAGGAGGTATTCAATATCTATTTGTAGGAGAGAAAAAGCCTAACATACGTCATTGCTTCTTGCGTTTCTGCCGTTCACTCGTGACATGGACACTACATCATTTCGGCTTCATATGAACGCTTGATAAAAAGGCAAAACGCAACGGCAATATCCCAGGACCTCGCCGTTTTCTCTACAGAGCGTTGCCGTATGTACGGGGCCTGTTTACTAAAGCTCTGTACTTCATTACAATGCTGAGGTACCCTTTCTTTACTTGAGTATTTGCATTATTATATATTTTTTTTTCATTACTTAACCCATTTAGAACGGGTACACATTATTGTGTATCATTATTTTATGTTTAACTATTGAAAAATAGCAGATATACAAGCTCACAGCGCGGCACCGAGTGCCGCGCTGCAAGCTTGTAGATCTGCTATTTTTGAAAAAATTGTGAAAATTAGAATTTTGACCCGATTCTATAAGTGTCTTTTGAATCCTTCTAAGGTTTTTTGAAAAACCTATGTTTCTATGTCAGCAATCTGGCTAGCCATCGTCAAAGAAAAGGTCCTTTTCACTTAACTGGAGCTCAGTTAGTCTGTTCTTGAGAGACTACTATGTCAGTGGTTCTCAAACCTTTTCATGTGAAGGACCCCCAAAATGATATGTATTTGGCCACGGACCCCCATCTCAAAATATTTCGTTCCAGGGACCCTCAGAAGCAAAATTTGAGTTACAAACGTTCGCTTTGAAAATACATATATTCAAAGATTTACACATCATTTTCATGACTTTATCAAAAATAGCAGATCTACAAGCTCGCAGCGGTACAAACTCGGTGCCGCGCTGTGAGCTTGTATATCTGCTATTTTTCACTGGTTAAAGCATTCAATATGGTTAATAATGGTATTTCTATATTAGAGTATGTACTTTTTTAAAGGCGGGTAGCCTACTTTTTCCACCACTGACGAGGAGAGGCAAACGTCATCGGGGTTAGGGTTACAACACAAA
This sequence comes from Nannobrachium achirus, assembly GCF_963921795.1. NCBI lineage: Eukaryota > Metazoa > Chordata > Actinopteri > Myctophiformes > Myctophidae > Nannobrachium > Nannobrachium achirus. The sequence goes on from NC_137827.1 coordinate 7,095,727, forward strand.
CCCCAAACTGGCTGTCAGGCTGCATTAGAGCCTATATGTGGTATAGGCTATATATGCGCCTGGACCGCTAGGCTAGTGGGCCCCCCTCCCCCAAACAGTCCTTTATCATTATCAGGTAACCGGCAACATGTTCCCACCTACAAATCAGGTCTTCATCAGGGCTAAAGAAGGATGAAGACCTTTTGCAGGCGAAAACACCTTGAGGTTTTTACCTTGCAATAATAAAGTGCTGTCTCCTCCTTATTCGTTACACCCCGTGCCCGGATCCTCCGCTTTTTCATCGATTTTTTACTCGAGTAAAGAAGAAAGAAAAAAGAAGAGGGGGGAAAAAAAGGAAACCTGAGTACTTCTCCCGTGCATGCAGCACCCCAGGGAGCTGCTCGTTGCACCCATCCAGATCCTGGCTTTAGCTGTGAGCGGGTAAAAAACGGATCCCCCCGCATCGCACGGGCGCGGGTGCTAAGTTCAGGATTTGTGTGCGTGCGTGCGTGCGTGCGTGCGTGCTGGGGCGTCACAAGGGGTAGGAAAGTGGGACTGAGTTACCAGGGCCCAAGGTGGAGGGGCCCTAGTAACTTTAGCTATTGAAAAATAGCAGATATACAAGCTCACAGCGCGGCACCGAGTGCCGCGCTGCGAGCTTGTAGATCTGCTATTTTTGAAAAGTCATGAAAATGTGTGGAAATCTTTGAATATATGTATTTTTTAAGTGAACATTTGTAACTCAAATTTTGCTTCTGGGGGGTCCCTGGAACTAAATATTTTGAGATGGGGGGGGGGGGGTCCTTCACATGAAAAAGTTTGAGCATCAATGACATGGAAACATAGGTTTCTTGGCACACATTTTCACGATTTTTCTAAAATAGCAGATCTCCAAGCTCGCAGCGCGGCACTCGGTGCCGCGCTGTGAGCTTGTATATCTGCTATTTTTCAATAGTTAATATTCATGGGGGGCCCGCAGTGAATCCTTGTACCCAGGGCCCAGAATTTGGTGTGACGCCCCTGTGTGTGTGCGTGCGTGCGTGCGTGCATGCGTGCGTGTGCGTGTGTGCGTGTGCGTGCGTGCGTGCGTGCGTGCGTGCGCGTGCGTGTGCGTGTGTGCGTGCGTGCGTGTGTGTGCGTGCGTGCGCGTGTGCGCGTGCGTGCGTGTGTCAATAATGCAGCTCCATCACTTCAAAGCCGTTCTGTGCGGTGCTGGAGGAACAGGAATGATGACTTGACAACTTTCTACTCTCAGATGGACTATTTCTGTTTTTTTCTTTCTTTCTTTAGCCGGGAGGCAGAGCTGCACGTATCCGCCGCTGTGCTCGGCCAGAAAACCTTGTACCTCCATACCGACGCTTTTTAGGGTTTTAGTTTTTTTACCCATTTAGAACGGGTACACATTTTGTGTATCATTATTTTATGCTTTAACTATTGAAAAATAGCAGATATACAAGCTCACAGCGCGGCACCGAGTGCCGCGCTGCGAGCTCGTAGATCTGCTATTTTTGTGAAAAATCATGAAAATTTGAATTTTGACCCGATTCTATAAGTGTCTTTTGAATCCTTCTAAGATTTTTTGAAAAACCTATGTTTCTATGTCAGCAATCTGGCCAGCTACCGTCAAGGAAAAGGTCCTTTTCACTTAACTGGAGCTCAGTTAGTATGTTCTTGAGAGACTACTATGTCAGTGGTTCTCAAAACTTTTCATGTGAAGGACCCCCAAAATTATATTTATTTGGCTACGGACCCGCATCTCAATATTTCTAGTTCCAGGGACCACCCAGAAGCAAAATTTGAGTTACAAGCGTTCGCTTTGAAAATACATATATTCAAAGATTTGCACACATTTTCACAACTTTTTCAAAAATAGCAGATCTACAAGCTCGCAGCGCGGCACTCGGTGCCGTGCTGTGAGCTTGTATATCTGCTATTTTTTCACTGGTTAAAGCATTCATTAATCCTAGGCCTAAATGGGTTAACTAAATCTGGGGTCTTCAACAGGGGGTCTGGGGGGTCCGCAGAGTTACTACAGGGGGTCCTCCACATCTTTGTGTGATAGAGAAATTTGTTCTCCTTTTTTATATTAACCACTTGAATCCTAGCATCCATATTCTGAGAACTTTAGTCAAAAATAGCACATCTATAAACTCACAACGCCTTTCGCTTCGAGGAGTTGTGAGTTTGTAGATCGGTTATTTTCGGCAAAGAGGTTTGGTGTAGAGGGGAAAAAAAGACGACTAATTACAGAGTGAAAGGTCAAGTTTATTAGGTATTGACGGTTCAAGAATCCAAAATACACTTTTGATTGTGCTGTCAAAAGATGAAACTACTCTATATGGAATCTATTGACAGGTTGTGGGGGGGTCCCTGATTCATCTCTCTCTCTCAACTAAGGGGTCCTTGGCCTGAAATTCGTTGAAGACCCCTGATAAATTAACGCCGTATTGTGTCCAGACAAGAGTCTCAAGCAAAAAGCGGTGGAAAACGCAGATCTGGGGGTGCCGATCCGTCATGTGCTTGTAAGATCGGCTATTGTCTGAACTTTTACATTCCGTTTTCCTGAAAAGTTATGTATTTTTTAAGGCTGGGACTTTAACTGATTAATTGTGATTAATTAATTACAAAAAATTAACGCGATTAAAAAAAATAACGCATTTTAATCGCACTTAGTTTTTGCACCAATGAACCTTCAGTTTCGTGCATACCGATCATAGCGATGCACCAACCAAGAAGAGACAACAAACGCAAAGGGAGAAGTAGCCGATCAGCGCGTGTTGCTTGGCCCAGTGGATGCGAAATTTAGATTTAAAAAACTCACTCGTTGATTCACTCGTACAACAAAATGTGTTTTACTTGAAAAAAAATGCTTATCAGGTCAAATTTCGATGTGCGATTAAAATGCGATTAATTGCGATTAATTAATCACAGAGCCTGTAATTAATTAGATTAAAACATGTAATCGCATCCCGCCCTAGTATTTTTTGGACATACGAGGTATTCAGCAGACAGCGTTGTATTGACACAGAGCTCACATTGCAGTGCAGCAACATCCAGGCTGCTCTCTCTACTGCACCACCACACACTGCTGCAGGAAACGCTCTCTCTGTCGGCCAGAAACCTCTGATCTCCATATTGAATTAACCCATTTAGGCCTAGAAATGATTGAATGCTTTAACCAGTGAAAAATAGCAGATATACAAGCTCACAGCGCGGCACCGAGTGCCGCGCTGCGAGCTTGTAGATCTGCTATTTTTCAAAAATCGTGAAAATTTGAATTTTGACCCGATTCTATAAGTGTCTTTTGAATCCTTCTAAGATTTTTGGAAAGAAACAATGTTTCTATGTCAGCAATGTGGCCAGCCATCGTCAAAGAAAAGGTCCTTTTCACTTAACTGGAGCTCAGTTAGTCTGTTCTTGAGAGACTACTATGTCAGTGGTTCTCATAACGCCTGACACTGTGGTTCCCCTGACACATCACTGTGACATCACAGTGAAGTCAGATACTCAGAGCAGGAATCTCCATATATGGGCATAAAAGAGATTCTGTTAGGGATCTCCATATATGGGCATAAAAGGGATTGTATCCCAGATGATACCCTCTTAGTAGAACCACACTAACAGAATCTATATATGGCCAAGACAGATGGCCAAGACAGATTGCGCGAAGGGCGAGGTCGCTTTTCACCCTTAGGCGTCTGGTGTTAACTGCTATACTACTGTATTGTTTATGAGCAGCAAATTCAGTTCCTATGCAAGGACTCGTATTATTACAACCAAAACTCATAGAAATACCTAGAAACCGCAAGCAATGACAAAGTCTGACTGTGACATTAAAAAGCACAATATTTGACTGAGACGTATAGTGGAGTAGAAGTAGAACATATTGAACAGAACTTGAGTAAAATGTACTTAATCACTTTCCACCACTGACATCAGATGTAACTGTTCGGCAGTGCTGGGATGTTTGGACACAGACATATTAACCCATTAAGACATGAGGCAGATTAAAAAAGAAGTCTTCTAAATCCTAACAGTTTTCTGATAAAACCTAGGTTTTATGCCAGTGGTTCTCAAACCTTTTCATGTCAAGGGAGGGACCCATAAATTATATGTGACCAAGTCCAGTGCTTTAGGGCACAAAGGGGCATTGGTCTCTTTTCAGCATTTTGCAGATCATGAAAGTACATAATATAAGCCTTCAAATGATGTGTCATTCAGTGAAATATGACAATATTTGAAGAAGATATGCTTATTTGAATGTTGTTAAACCCCAAACCAAGACTGGCAGTCAGGTAAGGGGTGTGAACAATGGATTGTTAACTCCACCCCTCTATGCCGGTAGTTCTCAAACTTGTTCATGTCAAGGTACCCATAAGTTATATGTATTTTTGGACGAGCCAAAGTATAAAACAATGCTCTAAATCTAAAATAACAGTTGTTTGAATGGGTTTACAGTAATAGAGCTTGCTGAAGGAGAATCGGTGATGAGTACAGCAGCAGTTTTTGGCTCATTACGCTAGCGGATCCAAACAGCTGGAGGCGAGCATCCAGCTAACAACATCTGGCTCTAACACTGGGGGCAAAGCAGACCCACGTCATTACACAGAATACACACTGGACCAAGGTTGTTGAGACGCTAGAATTTTAATTAATTTAACGTTATGTTATTGTTGTTGTTTTTCAGTCTTGATACCAGTACGGCAAAAAGCGACCTCGTCCCCCTAAAGGGCAAGGTTGCTCAGGCCTGGAATTCGCACAGGATGGAATTCATTTGCAAGTGTGATTATTCGAGTTGCGGTTGGTTGTTTAACTCATTCGCTGCCATTTAAAAATGTCTGCTTTCAGGCAGAACTGCCAACTTCTCCATAGACTTCCATGTAATCTATAGTGCACGGATCATGCACGGCACGCCCATGCACAGATCATGCACCACGTGTGTGCACGTGGTTCACAGCTTTCAAACAAAAAAAAATCTGTGAATCAGATGTAGAGGTCAGCTCCATATATGGAGATCTAGGTGATGACCCTGTCGTCTCCAGATATGGATATCCAGGGTTTGATCTTTGGTGAGGTGAAGTCACAACTACGTGATGTCACAATGTCAACAAACAGGTCAGCAGCTATAGACATTGAGGTGTTACGAAGATATGTACGGACAAGATGTGCCGGTTGTCATAGTTAACTGCGACCTACGATTGTCTGTCAGTCAGTCTGTCAGTCTGTCCGTCACGTCACACTTTCCCCCCTACTCATATCTCTGCCACCGTTTCCCTTATCCATGCCAAACTTTGCACACACACTCCTTGGCTGCCAAACCACAACCTCATTTCTCACATGGCCCTCTTCTAGTGCCACCATGAGGCCGATTCTTGCAAAACACATTTTTGGACACTGCTCCTACAGATTTTGCCCTAAAATCACGCAAAGCGGTACACAGTATCTCTAAAGTCATGTCATCAACATTTATCTGCCCCATTTCCCATATTCCCTCCTGATTGCCTACCATTGCCTTCTAAAGTTTGTCTATGCGATCTGGCGGTCGCTTATCTCCCGATTAGGGAGTCTTACTTGTACACACACACACACACACATGCACACACAGAGACAGAAAGTGGGACGTCAGCATCTCTCACAGAGGCGTTATTATTAGCCCTGTCAGCGGACAGGAAGACGCTAACGTTAGCTAGCTGTGAAGGAAGGTAACATCTGGAGTGAACAGCTGCGCGTGCAGGTCCTAGGGCCAGCTTACGTCACAGCAACGCGCTAATGATAGCTAAAGCTACGCCGCTCATTAGCGGAGCGCTGGTATATGTTTGAAGATAGATTGGGGGGGGGGGGGGGGGGGGGGGGGGGGTGTACATGTGTAGGTCCGGTTGGTTTTTGCATACTAATTACGGCTGTGAGCATTGGTAACAATAAGTACAATTACTCAATTACAAGTGCTGTACTTAAAGAGTTACTTACTTACTGCCCTTTATGTCGGCTGGTAGCCTATGTAGGGCAGTGGTTCTCAACCTGTGGGTCGGGACCCCAGGGGGGGGTCACCAAATTATTTTGGGGGGGGGTCTCCAGTCAGATGATTAACTTAATGTGCAACATTGTTTCCTCTCTCAACAGTAAACAAACCAACATAAACGTTTAAGTGTGTATAGAGGTTATCTGCACATTTCTAAAGTGACAATTTAAGGACTTTTTAATACCTCTAAAATGAAAAATGAAAAATTGGCCAAATTGTCAAATATTAGAGGCAGACATTGTGAAAATACTAGCAGATCTACATACTCACAACGCCTCGCAACACGAGGCACTGTGAGTATGTAGATCTGCTATTTTCACAATAGAATCATGATATACAAAATGTAATGCCTCAACTCTCGTAAGGTGGGAGCTCCCCAGTTAAAATATGATTATTTTGGGGGTCGCGGCCTAAAAACGTTGATAACCACTGGTGTAATTGATAGAAAATATTTTTTTGGGTGAACCGTGTATATTTTTTTAAGTATATTTTCTACTCCACTACATCTCAGAGGCAAACATCTTCCACACCAGGAGAAGGCAGGGCTCATGTGTGTGTGTGTAGGTTAGTAGTATAATGCTAATTATGGCCTTGGGTCTCACGTCACATGTGTTGTTGTGTACCAACGTGACTAGAGAGGGCTTCACCCCAAACGTACAATTAAACAGTGTTACATGTGTTGTTGTGTACCAACGTGACTAGAGAGGGCTTCACCCCAAACGTACAATTAAACAGTGTTACATGTGTTGTTGTGTACCAACGTGACTAGAGAGGGCTTCACCCCAAACGTACAATTAAACAGTGTTACATGTGTTGTTGTGTACCAACGTGACTAGAGAGGGCTTCACCCCAAACGTACAATTAAACAGTGTTACACGAGAGGATGTGCTCTTTACCATGAGTTAATTGGCACGACAGTGATTCGCTCAGAAACAAGGCGGAGCCCAGTTCCACTAGCATCACTTTTAGAGTGGCTTTAAAGGACAACTTTTTTTTTTTTCATAACAGTCGCTAAAACTATAGAAAGAAGTAAATGAAAACATTTTAACTCTCATCTTGTCTTTTCTCTAATTACAATATAAAATATGAACCCTTGTTGTAAAAAAACAAAGTTGTCCTTTAAGTTAGTGATCAATGTCTGTTCTTTGTTGTTATGTCTGTCTGGACAAGATCAAGGACCAAGGCTGGTGAGGTGTAGCCTGGTTAATAAACCAGACTGCACAACACCACCCCCTGTTGGTAGTGGTGGTGTTGTGTAGTCTGGCCCTTCACATTAAATAAGCTTTTTCCACCAGCCCTCAGAGAGGGCGAGCCAATCAGGGCTGTAGGCTTGGGGCACTTGGTGGGTGGTGGCCTGGTTCAAAACCATTCAGCCAATCAGGCGAGTCTGTGTGTATTCAAACATATTCCCCCCTCCACTCTTATTACAGACATCAAACAGATTGTAGTCTTTGATGCTTTCAGTGACTAACGAGCTATTGACACTTGTATGGCTCAATCAATTACAGCAGCTCACAAGCCCTTTGAAGTTCAGAGGGAGCAATTAAGAGCAAGTCAACTTAACATTTTTTTAAACCACCCCCTGCCCGCCCCCCCAGAAGTGGAATGTCTGCCCGAAATCTCAGACTCTCTTCCCAAAACGAAGTGTGTGATAGAGTCTGACGCTTGCAGTCAGGCTAGGTGAGGTGTGGTTTGGGTGCATGGCTGATGGAGTATAGCTTGTGTGTTATTTTCTGAGACATACAGGGATAGTTCAGGGCTTGGCCATATCTGCCATGTATTGCTTTTGCTGGTGTTAAAAATACAGCTTTCCCCATTGGAATTGCATTGTGGAACATGCTGCACACATTGCTCCATTGTAGGGGTTTATAGGCAGCATATGTGTCCCAGCGCGGCTGACGGCTAGTCATTGAATTTTTTTTCATCTTTCATTTTTTTCATTTTATTTGAAAGCTGGGAATCATAGCTACAAAATGATATATTGGTTGTGGAGATTGACCCAACAGTTTTGAAGATAATGGCTTATAGAATGATGCCATGCTGAAATACTACTTTTGAGATATTCAAGTTCTAAATTTGGGAGGACCAACAGAATGATGTCCCGATCTCTCACATTAATTAGAAAAAAGTCTTATTTACATGCAGAGTTAAGCTCTGGCGTTTAAGTGAAATGTAGCCTGATATTTATGACATGCTTTTGTGGCTTTATCACATTTAAAAAAGAAAAAAAAAGAAAAAAAAGGGAATTTCAGCTGTTGTCTAAAGTAGTGGCCTCCGAAATGACTGCCCCAGTGTCATGCTCAGTCACATATGGTGAAGTATTGTTGTTCAGGTAATTGTAGTTCAGGTAATTCTAGTGGAAAAATGAAAATGGGACCGCCAAATACTTTCCACGGTTTTGCCAATGATTATATTCTTTTTAGCCGGGCTGAAGAAGGAAATCGTGTGACGTTGATCCTCTTCCCCCATTCGCTCATCGCAAGGACATGGCGTATCATGTGTAGGCAGAAGAATGGTGGTAGAAAAACGCAGGCAAAAAAACCTTGATTATGCAGACTAAAATCATTGATTTTGCGATGAAATATGTTGGTTTGTATGTGATTTTATGCGGTGAGATTTCGGAAAGTTGCGGAACATGTGAAAAGTTGCGAAATATGTGACGTGAAATATGCAGAAATCTGTGAAATATACAAAAAGTTGTAAAGTAAGTGAAATATGCAAAAAGAAATGCATAGGAATATCAGTCTAGAAAAACAATAACATTAGGTAGACCACGCACCAAAGTAGTGCTATGGGTTTAGGTGGAGTCTGAAGAGGTGAGTCTTCAGTCCACGGTGGAAGCTAGGGAGTGAGTCTGTAGTTCTAAGTGCGACAGGGAGTTTATTCCACAGTTTGGGGGCCAGGAGGGCAAATTGTCTAGGATGAGTGGATTTTTGTACTGGAGTTTTTTAGCGAGGGTTCTGTCAGCATCCCTGTGTTGGCTGTTATGGTGGGAGGAGGGCTGGTGATGTGATGTGAGGTGAGGTTGGGGTGCCTGGCTAGTGGAGCAGCTTGAGTGTTATGGTGGTAGGAGGTGGGCTGGTGATGTGAGGTGAGGTGAGGTTGGGGTGCCTGGCTAGTGGAGCAGCTTGAGTGTTATGGTAGTAGGAGGTGGGCTGGTGATGTGAGGTGAGGTTGGGGTGCATGGCTAGTGGAGCAGCTTGAGTGTTATGGTAGGAGGTGGGCTGGTGATGTGAGGTGAGGTTGGGGTGCCTGGCTAGTGGAGCAGCTTGAGTGTTATGGTGGGGGGTGGGCTGGTGAGGTGAGGTTGGGGTGCATGGCTAGTGGAGCAGCTTGAGTGTTATGGTGGGCGGTGGGCTGGTGATGTGAGGTGAGGTGAGGTTGGGGGTGCCTGGCTAGTGGAGCAGCTTGAGTGTTATGGTGGTGGGGGGTGGGCTGGTGATGTGAGGTGAGGTTGGGGTGCATGGCTGCTGGAGCAGGTGGCCGAGCAGCAGGACTCAGTGAGAGAGAGAGAGAGTTCACAGCATTTGGATGAGACAGAGATGCTTATCAGGGCAGCGCTGGACCTCAGCGATGAGACGGCCTGGTGACCGTGAAGACAACAACTGTCACACGCTGGCTCATACAGTAGCAACTAGGGGTGTAACGATATAGTAACTGAATCAAAAAAAATAATAATAATTTGCAATGAGCTACTATATCGTTTGACACAATCGGCACACAATCGGCATTTGCGATTATTTCACCATAGAAAAAAACTGCATTCATGGTCTGGAGAGGGCACTTTTTACAGACGGATAAAAGGGCAGGGTCTCAAGCCCCCTTTGATATCTATGAGGGTACTGTAAATGATCTCTCTCTCTCTCTCTCTCTCTCTCTCTTAGTGAAGTACTAGAATCCAAGTGTAAACATGTGCAGTACGGTACTTAGATGTTGCTGCGGGAGGGAGTGGGCGGTCCGAAATCAACTGTGGCCGGTAATGAGCCGCAGTGAATTGGGTAAAAAAATATCAATAGATAAATAAATAAACAAACAAACAATGGTCAGAAATCCAACGGAAGCAGGAATGAGAACACAGCCCTGCTCAGGGCCACGGCATGGGGTTTGTTTCTACCACAGAATCGATGCCCCAAGTTATTGAGAATTGGAAATCAATAAGGTATTTGGCTTGTCAATTCTCTCATTGATTCTAATGTAGTGGGACCTGACGTGACATCACGTCTAGAGACTGCTGATACTAGTTCAAACCAGCTCTGTCATTGTTGTAGCATTGAGACCAGGGGCATAGTTCTGCCGATTTAAAATGACTCCAATACGGAACTAAAACTTCCTATGATTGGCCGCTAGTTGTGCTATTTTCCCCAACGGCCGATCGCAAAAAGAATTGCCCTCCATTGGATCCCATTCATTTTCCCCTTTCGTTTTCTAACCTTAATTAACATTTTCATGAATACTGTATGGTTCCTATCGCTAGTTAAAATTGCCTTTCAATCACCATCATATTCGTTTTGTCGAAATGTGGTCCAATGTATTTTAAAATAAATGATAAAGTTGCGGGGGGGCGTGGCCAACTAAACTGATACCAGCCGGCTGTGTTCTTCTTCGTGTGCTGTATTTCGGGAGGCTCCGACCACATTCTCCCATGTATCCCTGCGTTGCACGTGACCGTTGGCAGCCAATAGCATCTCTGATGCCTTTACAATTCTATGATGGCGACACCCATTCCAAGGGGTAGAAAGGGCCATTTGCGCTGCATCGACCATATTTTTCTACAGTCTATGATTGAGACTAGCTGTGACTCTGTCTATGGTGCTGAATTCATGTTGTAGCATTGAGACTAGCTATGACTCTGTCCAGGGTCCTGAATTCATGTTGTAGCATTGAGTAGAGGATGACACAGGAATGGATTTTCACTCCCGTCACGTCCCACTCCTGCAGAAAAAATCCCATCCCGTCCCAATCCTGGGCCAGAGTCCCATCCCGCTCCTGCTCATGTTTATTATTATATAATGTAAAATGTTATAACGTTGGCATTTCGAAGACCTCACTTTCCTGTGCTTTTTTTTCCTCCCAAACTGCTAATAAAGTAGGCGTATTAAATCAATCATACAAGGCTGGAGATGATTGCTCCAGATATTAATTCAAAGACACTGGGTCATTGCAACTTGACAGCATTCTTCACAGACAGTAAGCAGACAGTTTGAGTTGTCTTCTCCGCTTTGTACTGTACTCACCACTCAGAGAGTATGTATTCCATAAAGGATGAAACTGTGCTCACTTTCCATATAAATATCCAAAAGACAATGGGATATTGTTTTGGTAGGCTGCTACAGCATTGCAGCCGGGCTGGCGGCCTGGCGCACATATGTTGGATATTGCAGACACATTTTCACACTCTTCTCGGACCTCAAAGAACTTTAATGTAGAAATGGCTTTTATCCTGTTTCTCTATAGTCTTGTTGCGCCGACGGCAGCTCGTTTGTGCTGCGTGCGTCACTTAGTTAAGCTGATTTTTTGGGGGGTATTCTTTTCCTTTATAGTAAGTAATGGGCCCCAAAACTTTATCCCCTATAAAAGAAATTGCTCAATGCTGACAGGCAGTCAGCAGGTGGATTCATGTACTGTATGTACTGTATATAGACAATATTTTAGGCCAATAAAAAAAAAAGATGTACCACATTTCATACCCCACCTCAGGGGCTTCCGGACAACTATGTGATTTATTAAATCAAGTATTTGCTCAATGAATCAATCAAAAGCATCAACGTTGCGCCCCAGATTAGCACCAATTTGCCATCAACTTCATAATAGTAAAGCATGGATAGTGGGATCGATAAGGAATGGAATCAATATGCAGGACTAAAAATAGATTCACAGTATGTTATGTACAGTTTTGTGCTTCTACTTTTCATACGTTTGTGTGACACTGGAGTGCATAATCAAGTGTAGGCGATAATTCACGGGAAAACACAAAAAAGTTCAAATCTAGGAGATAAGAGAGTTTCTGTGTATGAGCTGTTTGAACTTGAGTAAAGATGTCATTGATTGATTCCCCACCCCAAAACATAAGGAACAAAGCGGTGTCCCCTAGCTGTGTCACTTCAATAAGGGACACGTCTTTTAGCCCATGTAGAGCGGGAACGCATATCCGTGTCGCGTTATACTCCAACCACTTTAACCATTATTTTATGCTTTAACTATAGTGGAAAAATAGCAGAGTTACAAGCTCACAGCGTGGCGAGCAGCGAGATATATCTGCCATTTTTGAAAAATCTAAATATTTTTGACCCGATTCTATATATTCTATATCTTCTAAATCTTTTTTTTATTTTTTGGAAAAACGTATGTTTCTACATCAATGGTTCTCAGACTTTTTCATGTCAAAGACGCCTAGAATTATATGTAAAAAATATAGCCAATATTTGAGTTACATATGTTCACTTTGTTTCACTATTCAAAAATATGTCCAAAGATTTTTCATGGTTTTCCAAAAATAGCAGATCTACAAGCAATGGTTCTCAGATTTTTTTCATGTCAAGGACCCCTAGAATTATAGTGGCCGCCGACCCCCGTCTCAAAATATTATGCATCATCAGGGACCCCACAGAAGCAAATATTTAAGTTACAAATGTTCACTTTGCACTATTCAAAGATTTTCCAATTTTCCAAAAATAGCAGACCTACAAGCTGGCAGCGCGGCACCGAGTGCCGCGCTGCCAGCTTGTAGGTCTGCTATTTCTCAATAGCTAAAGTATCAAATAATAATTCCAGTGGGTCTTGATGGCTTAAAGTTTCCAGAATAAGGCAGGACAGTGTGTTTGGAGGGAGGGGTGCATGGCAGCCTCTAGGACAGTGTGTTTGGAGGGAGGGGTGGCGTGCATGGCATGGCATGCAGCCTCCAGGTGACCGTGACCCTTTGCGTGTTGTTTGGCGATGACGTCATCACGATGACGAAGATCAGGTGAGACTCCATGCTGCACGCAGCAGCTGATAGCCAGCCTCAAGCAGACGCAGTCCTCCCAGGGGGCACACACACACACACACACACACACATCCATGCACGCACGCATGCGCGTGCACGCACGCACGCAGGTACACACACGCACGCACACACGCACGCACGCACGCACGCACGCAAGCACGCACGCACGCACGCACACACGCATGTGCACGCATCAATGTGCACACGCACACACACACCCTGTACCAAACTCGTGAGGACATCAACATTGTAGGACGGTGCATTTTAGGAAGTAAGTAATTTTTTTTAATGGCATTTTAAGATGTTAACCCTGACCCTAAAAGACGAGAAGAGCCGATCTACAGGCTCGTGTTGTGTTGTAGCCACCCCGTTGTGAGCTTGTGGATCTGCTATTTTCGTTGCACTCAAGCATAACTCCAACCGATAAACCCTAAACCTGACCTCTTACAGTTTACAATTTACAATTTAGGCATTTAGCAGACGCTCTTAATCCAGAGCGATTTACAATAAGCAAGGTAATAAATACATCAGTTCATCAAATGCATAGAAAAATCAATCTAGAAAAAGAAAATATACACCAAAAAATAACATAGGTATAAAGCACCTAATCAGTGAAAAACTTTATATAAACCTAAAAGTGCTATGGGCTTAGGTGGAGTCTGAAGACGTGAGTCTTCAGACTGGAAGCTAGTCTGTTGTTCTAATGGAATCTAGGGAGTGAGTCTGTTGTTCTAAGTGCAACTGGGAGTTTATTCCACAATTTGGGGGCCAGGAGGGCAAACTGTCTAGGACGAGTGGATTTTCGTTAGATGATCTAAGTGAAGGGTTGGGGTTGTAGGGGTTGATCAGGGTTTGGAGGTATGGAGGAGCCGTACCTTTGGCTACTTTGAAGGTCAGCTTCAGTGTTTTGTATTCTGTGCGGGCCGCAACCGGGAGCCAGTGGAGGGGAGGAAACATGTGAGAATTTTGGCTGGTTGAAGACCAGTCGTGCCGCAGCATTTTGGATCAGTTGGAGAGGATTAAGTGCACATGCCAGGAGGCCAGTGAGGATGGCCTCTTAAATGTCTAATCCTAAACCTAACCTCAAGATGAATCTTGAGCTCTAAAAATATATTTTAATCCAAAGAAAAAAAAACTAGGAAAATTCTCATCACAATGTCTGTTCCTCAAATAGGCAGGCATTTTGCTCTCACAAATATAGTAATACGAGAACATGCACACATACTGTACACAGACAGAGAGAGAGAGAGAGAGTGAGAGAGAGACACAGACAGACAGACAGACAGACAGACAGACAGACAGACAGACAGACAGACAGACAGACAGACAGACAGACATAGGGAGAGAGGGACAGAGAGAGAGAGGGACAGAGACAGAGAGAAGGGGGGTCCCTAGATGATTAACTTAATGTGCAACATTGTTTTCTCACTCAACAATAAACAAACAGACACAACGTTTAAGTGTATAGTGGGCATCTACACATTTCAATTTAAGGACTTTGTAATACCTCTAAAATGTCAAATTAAACATTGGCCAAATATGGGAGAGTTTCGCTGTTTCTATGTGTCATCTTTTTCGACAACCATACCTAACTCTTACCCTAACCTAACCGTGGGGTGAGTTGCTAGCCCTCCCAACGCTCCGTTGTCGAAATGTTGGTAGTTCGAAACAGCGAGATTTCCCTGCCAAATATTATAGAGGCAGAAATTGTGAAAATAGCCGATCTACATGCTCACAACGCCTCGCAATGCGAGGCGTTGTGAGCATGTAGATCTACTATTTTCACACTAGAACTGTGTAAGATAAGATATTTACTGCGTCAACTCTTAGATCATAAAACAGATTTTTTGCCAATTGTCAAATATAAATACTAGTCTTAAAACATGTATAAATATATACGGTATATAAACATAATTCTGACTTATTTTTTTGCCAATTGTCAGATCTACATTTTGACAGTTTTCTCGAAGTAATTTCAGCTCTAAACCAATATGCAGGATGTGACTGAATATCAGTCATGTCAGACTGCAGGTGATGGAACAGGGGAGAGGACATGCTGGCTGTAAAGGACCAGGGCTCTGCTCTGGCCTGCCTGTATTTGTCCCTTTTGTAAAAAAGAAACAATGGCTGTTTCCTCTGCTTTCACGGCCCACTGAAGACACGCCTGTTGGCAGGACGCCCTCATTGGCTGCTGAATCCCCCCCCCCCCCCCCCTCCCCCCTGGGGGGCCGACACTTCTGTGAGCGGCCAGTTCGCCAGCGAGAGCCTCCAAGTCCCCTTTTACACACACACACACACACACACACACACACACACACACACACACACACACACACACACACACACACACACACACACACACACACACACACACACACACACACACACACACACACACACACACACACACACACACACACACACACAACAAAACATGTCCCCTGCATGCACGCCTCCACCGCACCTCTCTCAGGAAACCACTTATGTCCATATTCTGACTAGGGCTTTAACGACTTGTGATTTTTGCAAGTCGACTCGACTCAGTAAAAATTCGAGTTGAAGTCGACTTTATCGTTTGATCACATCACACACAACCCCCCAATTATTTTGGGAGGTCCCCAGATGATTAACTTAATGTGAAACATTGTTTTCTCACTCAACAGTAAACAAACCAACATAATGTTAAAGTGTATCGAGGCGATATCTGCACATTTCTAAAGTGCCAATTTAAGGACTTTTTAATACCTCTAAAATGACAAATTAAACATTTTCCAAATTGTCAAATATATAGAGGAAGACATTGTGAAAATAGCCGATCTACATGCTCACAACGCCTCGCAACAATAGATTTATTTTTTTTAACTTCGACTTTCGACTTTCTCTGGTGGGAGTCGACTTGTGTAATGAAGTCGATTGAGTCGACTTGTCGACTTTTTCGTGAATGCCCTAATTCTGACTTCTTTGTACATTTGGCCCATTAAAAGCATTATTACTTTCACCGTTATTTTATGCTTTAACTATAAAAAACATAGTAGATATACAAGCTCACCACGTAGCACCAAGTGCCACGCTGCATGCTTGTAGATCTTCAATTGTTTTAAAATAGTGAAACATTTTGCGGGTTCGCGGCCAAATATTATACATGTAATGTTGGGGGTCCTTGACATGAAAAGGTTTGACAACCACTGATTTAGAAGAAGGATTTAGAAGACGTTTATAGAATCGGGTCAAAAATATTCAAAGACTTGCACGAATGTTCACGATTTTTCAAAAAATAGCAGATCTAGTGCTGTGATGTGAGCTTGTGTAGGCTATACGGTATGTGCGTTGGCTCTCGCCAACGTGCCTGGCACTTTGGCTGACTGGTCAGCGTGCATACCTGGCAAATCGGGGTCCCGGGTTCGCCTCCAGGCCGTGACGCTACATTGGTGGCAGCGGTACAGAGAGGAAGTATTAATCCTCGGCGGCGGTGCAGACCTGTCCGGCTAGTAGTGGACGACTGTTCCCCCCGTTTGAACCCCCCGGTTTCAAAGTCGATCTTAGATCCTGGCCGGCGCGCGTGGTCATGCTTCCAGGTAGAGGGGACGACTGTAGGCTATACGGTATGTGCGTTGGCTCTCGCCAACGTGCCTGGCACTTTGGCTGACTGGTCAGCGTGCATACCTGGCAAATCGGCGTTTGCTGCGTGTCACTGCCTATTATGTCCCTCTCCCCATGTCCTGTCAAACTACTGTCCTGTCAATGAAGGTGTAAAAAAATAAAAAGAAGTTCTGGACATAATTTATGACTGAAACTATATGCAGTCTCTCACTCTCTCTCCCTCTCTCTTGCACATTCACGCATGCACACACACACGCACACACACACACACGCGCGCGTGCACACACACACACACACACACACACACACACACACACACACACACACACACACACACACACACACACACACACACACACACACACACACACACACACACACACACACACACACACACACACACACACACACACACACAGCCACTGTGCTTCCCGTAATTAAGTTGCCCTTGAATTCTTCATTCCACAGAGACAGGGCGTTCCCCAAATAGAGAGGGTGAAGGAAAAAAAAGGAAAAAAAAGGAAAGAAAAATGAAAACCCTTAAAACCAAGGCCACGGGACAGACTAATGATGCCCTCTCCCAGCCAACGGGTGCCCCCTGCCCCACAAACTACTACTACACACACACACACGCAACACACACACACACACACACACACACACACACACACACACACACACACACACACACACACACACACACACACACACACACACACACACACACACACTTTTGCAGAATTTCTATTTAAAGCGTGGGGCAGGAGGAGAAGGGTGACTTATAGTTGAATTTAAATGTTGACTTTTGTGTTATGTGCAGGCCATATGGAGATGTAGTGTATCGCAGGGGTGGGTGCACCCCTCTCATCTCTGCAGGCGTTCGAGTGTTTGCAGGGATGGGAGGGGTGTACTCACTCCTGTAAGGCACTTCAGTAAGGTACTCACTTCTGTGAGATACTGTATTTGTATTAAGCTGTTGGTGGAATGCACACTGGAATGTTGTTTTGTTGGTTATACGTACAGTATGTAGTTGATGTGTCTGATAATCCCATGTGGGATGGGTCAAATATTGTCCAGACAAGAAAAATAAAATATTCATTCATTCATTCATTCATTCATTCATTCATTCACACACAGGGGCGTCACACCAAATTCTGGGCCCTGGGTACAAGGATTCACTGCGGGCCCCCCATGAATGTTAACTATTGAAAAATAGCAGATAATACAAGCTCACAGCGCGGCACCGAGTGCCGCGCTGCAAGCTTGTATATCTGCTATTTTTGAAAAATCGTGAAAATGTGTGCAAGAAACCTATGTCAAGGACCCCCAAGATGATTATGTATTTGGCCACGGACCCCGATCTCAAAATATTTAGTTCCAGGGACTAACATTTTAGTTAGAAATGTTCGCTTAAAAAAATACATATTTTCAACGATTTTCACACATTTTCACAACTTTTCAAAAATAGCAGATCTACAAGCTCAGAATCAGAAATCAGAAATACTTTATTGTCACACCTTAAAAATATAAAAGGGTGAAATTCATTTGACAGTGCTCCTCAGACTTGCAGTTCATCATTAGTATAAAAATAATATAAATTGTCTAAATATATATAAAAACATCATCACATAATGAAAATATTAAAAGTTAGCTAAAAGGTTGCTTAAATTGTAACTCCTAAATTAAAAACATCACATTTGTATATCAGAGCACTATTTGTTCAAGAGTCTTATCGCTTGATAAAAGAAAGTTTTTTGTGTTCTTTCAGTCTTGCCCACAAGGCTTTGGTATTTTGTCCCGTTCCGATGGGACCGCGACTCCACAAACTTTCCATGGTTCGGATGGAAGGGGTCCTTGATGATCCTCCTGGCTTTGGCAACACACCGGCTGTTGTAGAGGCTCTGGATGGAGGGGAGCTCACACCCACAGATCTTCTGTGCTGTCCGCACCACCCCCTCCATTGCAGAGCGATTGAGAGCAGAACAGCTCCCAAACCAGGCAGTGAAACTACCGGTTAGAATACTCTCCACAGTGCTTCTGTAGAAAGTCCTCAGAATCCTTGTTCCCATGCCAAATTTCTTTAGCTGCCTGAGGTGATAGAGGCGTTGTTGGGCCGTTTTTACAACATGCTCAGTGTGCACGTTCCACCTGAGATCATCAGAGATGTGGACTCCTAAGAACTTGAAGCTGTCAACTCTCTCCACCACCGATCCGTTGATAATGATGGGGTCTAGCTTCTCCTTTTGACCCTTTATCCTGAAGTCAATGACCAGCTCTTTGGTCTTGTCAACATTCAGGGATAGGTTATTCTTCTCGCACCACTGAGCCAGATTGTCTATTTCTCTCCTGTAGTCCGTCTCGTCATTGTTCTTAATCAGGCCCAGCACAGTTGTATCATCCGCGAACTTAATCACCATGTTCGAACCATACTTGGCCTCACAATCCAGTGTGTAGAGGGAATAGAGGAGGGGGCTCAGGACACAGCCCTGGGGGGCTCCGGTGTTGATGGTCAGAGAAGTGGAGGTCATGGCACCCATCCTTACCACCTGACGTCGGTTCCTCAGGAAATCCAAAATCAGGTTACGTAGGAGGGGGTCGAGGTTTAATAACCTGAGTTTTGTGTCCAGTATAGTGGGGACAATAGTGTTGAATGCAGAACTATAATCTATAAACAACATCCTCAGGTAGGAGTTTTTATTTTCCAGGTGAGTGACAGCTGTATGGAGAGTTGTGGCTATTGCATCCTCTGTTGATCTGTTCTTACGATATGCGTATTGGTGCTTATCCAGACCTGGCATCAAGCTGTCTTGAATTCGTTTTTGTATTAGCTTCTCGTAACATTTGCTCACAATAGATGTGAGAGCCACAGGTCGCCAATCATTTAAGCTCAATATTTTGGACTTTTTTGGCACTGGTACAATAACAGCTGATTTAAAACAGGAGGGATAGACACCCGTGGCAAGAGAGAGGTTGAATATATCCTTAAAGACACCAGCCAATTGCTCTGCACACGTTTTAATCACCCTACCTGAAATATCATCTGGACCTGCTGCTTTCTTAATATTAAGTCTTTTAAACTCTTTACACACCTCCCCTTCTGTGATGACCAGAGCACTGGGCAGGGCGACGGTGGTGGGGGCTCTTTGGGGCGGGGGGTCTGCATTTACCACATCAAAGCGTGCATAGAATTTATTTAACTCCTCCGGGAGGGATGCAGGGACATTGGCTGCATTGTTAGGCTTGCTTTTATAGTCTGTTATATTATGCAGCCCCTGCCAGACACTGCGCGAGTTATTGTCGCTTAGCTGTGTCTCAATCTTATCTCTGTATTCATTTTTAGCCGCTCTAATCACGCAGCGCAAGTTATACTTTGCTCTTTTAATTTCGTCCTTGTCACCTGTTGCAAAAGCTGCGTCTCTTTCTACAAGTGCTGTGCGCACTTGGCTATTTAGCCATGGCTTTTGATTCGGGAATATTTTAACTGTTTTCCTTTGGATAATGTCACTCGTGCATTTACTGACATAGCTTGTCACGGTGTCTGCGAATTCATCAACATTGTTACCTGCTGATTCGCTGCGCGGCACTCGGTGCCACGCTGTGAGCTTGTATATCTGCTATTTTTCAATAGATAAAGTTATTAGGGCCCCTCCACCTTGGGCCCCAGTAACTCAGTCCCACTTTCCTACCCCTTGTGACGCCCCTGCACACACACACACACACACACACACACACACACACACACACACACACACACACACACACACACACACACACACACACACACACACACACACACACACACACACACACACACACACACACACACACACACACACACACACACACACAGTGGTCGTAGCAATTCAATATACACTTACCACTAGGCTGGTGGTTGTAAAATGGTTCTATATGCTCCTGTAGAACCCCCGAGTATATGTGCAATCACTCTAGTTTGAGTAAAAACACGTTTTAATAAAGATCGCACGGAGAAGAACTGCATTACCCATACTGCTAAAAATTTACATCCGGTGAAATCGACGTCTGTGTTTGTTCTAGTTTCTTCTTCTTTCATGTATCTTGCGGTTACCGCGGAAGTAGCTTACTGCCCCCTGTCTTCCCGGCGGATTATTGCACTTCAGCAGAAATCCATGAGCGAGTGTCTTTCTTTTACAAATATGATGCCCTATGTTAAAGATGACGATAAGAGCGTCCACAGAGATGAAAATCACTACATGTCAGGCGATATGCTGGCCTGGATAACTAAACTGAGCGTGATTTAAGGGATATATTTCAGGAAACAAGTGTCATTCGCAATGCATTCTGGGAGTGTAGTTTCCTCATTTTTTTTAATAATGATGTACACAGTCTTATACCCTGCCCTTTTTTTCAGCTTTCTAATTAATCGTTGCATGCAAAAAATATATATATATTGTC
The DNA here is from genome assembly GCF_963921795.1 of Nannobrachium achirus. NCBI lineage: Eukaryota > Metazoa > Chordata > Actinopteri > Myctophiformes > Myctophidae > Nannobrachium > Nannobrachium achirus. The sequence continues at coordinate 7,116,741 of NC_137827.1, forward strand.
ATGATTCCTCACCAGCCGAGGCGTCTTTGTCCGAGGCTTAAAAACGTTTAAATAAATACTTTATGATGGAAGAAATGAATGGGGAAAACGCTTCCGACACCAGAGTGAGGACGGGGTGGGGCTTCAACTGCGATGCTCTATTGTAGAATAATATGTGGTTCATAAGATGGAGGCACCGCTTATCAACTATTGATTTCAATGTAAAGTTTTATCCACCCCCCCCCCTCTTTCCCCCCCTTTTAGGCCTAGAATTATTGAATGCTTTAACCAGTGAAAAATAGCAGATATACAAGCTCACACCGAGTGCCGCGCTGCGAGCTTGTAGATCTGCTATTTTTGAAAAAGAATTTGTGCAAATCTTTGAATATATGTATTTTCAAAGCAAACGTTTGTAACTCAAATTTTGCTTCTGGGTGGTCCCTGGAACTAGATATTTTGAAATGGGGGTCTGTGGCCAAATAAATATCATTTTGGGGGTCCTTCACATGAAAAGGTTTGAGCACCACTGACATAGTAGTCTCTCAACAACAGACTAACTGAGCTCCAGTTAAGTGAAAAGGACCTCTTCTTTGACGATGGCTGGCCAGATTGCTGACATAGAAACATAGGTTTTTTCCAAATATCTTAGAAGGATTCAAAAGACACGATTTTTCAAAAATAGCAGATCTACAAGCTCGCAGCGCGGCACTCGGTGCCGCGCTGTGAGCTTGTATATCTGCTATTTTTCAATATTTAAAGCATAAAATATTGCGTCATAATGTGTTCAGGCCTTAAATGGGTTAAAAGATGGGATGCCATGATGTTTTCCCCCCTAAAACATGATGATCAGGTATTTATGAGTATGCTTTTAAAGTGGACCGAAAGTTTTAATAATTAATTAAGTAGTATATGCATGGTTGTCAGGTGGGTGGTGACCCGGCTGCAGTTAGCCACACCCACAGTGTTGGGTGCATGTATGGCGTACATGGGCAACTGGCGGCCCGGGGGCCACATGCGGCCCCCACCTTCACTTAATGCGGCCCGCAGGTTAATACCAGAATACTGATATATTATTGATTTCAGCTGTTATAATTCCAAACAAGACCTGCTTTAATTCCATCAGTCTATATTAGTAGCTTAATGACTAACTAGTATAGTAGTATTAAAATGTATTTTTTTATGTCCAATGTGTTTGTATTTAGGTTCATAAAGTTAACATGAGTGTACAGTATAACTAAATGCGTTTGCAATTAAATAAAAAAAAATAAAAAAAAATATTCAGGATTCCAATTCAAAAGAAGCAAAAATAGCCGATCTACAAGCTCTGAGCTTGTAGATCTGCTATTTTTGCTTCTGTTGTATGAGATACTAGAATGACAAAGTAGGACATAGCAATATGCATTGTGGCCCTCTGGAGTGAAGGTGGAAATATAGTGGCCCTCACCATAATCAAAGTTGCCCATCCCTGATGTATTGTAATAAGGGAGGGGTTTACGATGACATTAAATCTTTTTTTCTATCAGGCCTTTTGTCTTTCAGCTTTCATGAAGTAACAAAAGATACACAAGGAAGACAAATGTGCACATTATAACCATAGCTGGGAGACTATGGCACTTCCTCTCTAATAGAAAAAAAAAAACGGAAAATTAGTAAGCCTACTTCATCACAGTAAATAGGACATTATGGCAATTATTTTGGTATGTATTTTATGATCATTAGGTTTGGGGTTGGGGTTGGGGTTGGAGTTAGGGTTGGGGGACTCAATATTTTATTTGAGTCCCCCAACTCTCAATCAGTCATGGTTGCCAGTTCCCACCTGATGTCGTGTGGGAGCTCTGACTGCTCCAGATCGTACTGAATAACTGCTAGCTTGCAGAGCGTCTTAAGACTAGGACTCAAGTCTAGGATGAACAGGTCATCGTTGGGTGTGAAGCGTTTATATCCCCCAAAGATGATGACACGACTTCCCACCATGCAACAGCAGCCATCTGTCCTCCAAAATGAGTCATTCACCTTAGGCTTAACCTCCTTCCAGGAGAAGGTCTCTGGACTGAACTTCCACATATCATTTGTCCAGTTGTCGTTCTCACTCTGACCACCAATTATGTACAGCTCTCCATTGTAGGCAAAGGCTGAATGAGCCCAGCGTTTTTCTGGAAGATGCTTTGCAGTAGGAATGTCCATCCAGCAGTTGGTCTCCGTGTCAAACACTCTAATGTTGTTGTAGTCCTCCTCGTCCCCCATGCCCCCAAATACAAACATCTTTGTCCCGATGATGGTGGCAGAGTGATGTGATGAAGCAGGAGGCAGAGTTCCTCTGGTGTTAATTAAGGACCAGACCATTGTGGTGGTGTCCAGCTTGTAGATGTCATTAAGGTAACCATCATCACTCTCTCCTCCATGGATATAGATGACCTTCCCCAAGACACAGGCAGAGTGGTCATCCCTACTCTCTGGAACGGTCCCAGAAACCCTAGTCATGATCCATCTGTGGGCGTCGACATCAAATGCATAAACGTTGTTGCAAAGCCCATGCTTATTCCATCCTCCCCAGAGGTAGACGATGTCTTCAATGATCACAGCTGTGTGGCCATAGCGACTACAGGGAACCTCAGGAGGAAGTTCTCCTGTTGTAGTCGTCACTGTGGGCAACGTCCTCCATCTCAGAGACACTGTGTTGAAGACGTACACTTTGATCTGATCTTCTGAAGGTTTCCTAGTGTTAATATAACCACCTATAAATGTGTACACTTTGTGTCCCACCGATACAGCAACACCATAGGTGATATCTGGGGCTCCTGGCAGCTTCACTGTACAGTGCAACATTTGACAGACCAGCAGCAACACTACTGTCTGAAACGATACCTTTACCAGCTTGCTCTGTAAGACAGTCTTATTGAACATGAGACCGTTTTTATAGGAGGCCAGTCTATGATGTCAGTACTATGATGTCAGTTCTATGATGTCATTTAGTGTGCCGTCATAGAATGTCCATATTTGGTCACAGTTGAAGCCCACATATTACACCTCCCAGTGTGAAATGTAGGTTCCAAAAAGCAATGGAGTTCATGAGTATATTCACATCAATCCTATATTGAAACTGGCCAGTGGGAGGGCGGACCGGCAGAGTGACGTAGGTGTGCGAACTAGTTGAGTAAATGTACTTAGTTACTTTCCACCACTGCATCGAGGCACGTTCAAAAGTATATTTGTCTTTCTCTATCTCCAGGTAGATCAGGGGTCTTTAACGTTTTCAGGCCGGGGACCCCCAAACTGATGGGGAGATGGAGCAGGGACCCCCTACCACCTCGTAGGGTGGGGGGGTCGGGGCTACGACATATAGTAATCATGTATTCAAGCTATTCAAAATGGATAGAATCATGATTTATTTTTAACATAAATGTGAAAAATAAAAATAAAATTAAAAAAGAAAAAAAAAGAAAATTGAAATCCTTTTTTTTCGCAATAATTTTGCGGACCCCCTGCAGTACCTCCGCGGACCCCCTAGGGGTCACGGACCCCCTGTTGAAGACCCCTGAGGTAGATTATTGTGACAGAAGGTCGCAGTTTACCATGAGAAATGTTGCAGCTTGTCTCCGTGTCAGTCAGTCAGTCAGTCAGTCAGTCAGTCAGTCAGTCAGTGCACATTTTTACAGTCTATGGGTTGGTTCCATAGTGATGTGTATTACCTGCTTATTGTAAGTCGCTTTGGATTAACATTTGAAATGTTTATTTATGTCCACATAAGCAGAAGTACAAGAATGCCTCGTACAAAGGACACAAACAATATCAGTGCAGTCAGGCAAGGCAGAGTTTGCCGGTACCCAACTAGACGCTCAGTCGCCCAAAGGGCGGCCAAGCTTCTAGTCACAGTAAATAGGACATTATGGCAATTATTTTGGTATGTATTTTATACAGTCCTCCAACTATCCATCAGTCATAGCAGTCAGTTCCCACCTGATGTCGTGTGGGAGTTCTGACTGCTCCAGATCGTACTGAATAACTGCTAGCTTGCAGAGCGTCTTCAGACTAGGACTCACGTCTAGGATGAAGAGGTCATTGTTGGGTGTGAGCCGTTTATATCCCCCAAAGATGATTACACGACTTCCCACCATGCAACAGCAGCCATCTGTCCTCCAAAATGAGTCATTCAACTTGGACTTAACCTCCTTCCAGGAGAAGGTCTCTGGACTGAACTTCCACATATCATTTGTCCAGTTGTCGTTCTCACTCTGACCACCAATTATGTACAGCTCTCCATTGTAGGCAAAGGCTGAATGAGCCCAGCGTTTTTCTGGAAGATGCTTTGCAGTAGGAATGTCCATCCAGCAGTCTGTCTCCGTGTTGAACACTCTTATGTTGTTGTAGTCCTCCTCGTCCCCCATGCCCCCAAATACAAACATCTTTGTCCCGATGATGGTGGCAGAGTGATGTGATGAAACAGGAGGCAGAGTTCCTCTGGTGTTAATTAAGGACCAGACCATTGTGGTGGTGTCCAGCTTGTAGATGTCATTAAGGTAACCATCATCACTCTCTCCTCCATGGATATACATGACCTTCCCCAAGACACAGGCAGAGTGGTCGTCCCTACTCTCTGGAACGGTCCCAGAAACCCTAGTCATGATCCATCTGTGGGCGTCGACATCAAATGCATAAACGTTGTTGCAAAGCCCATGCTTATTCCATCCTCCCCAGAGGTAGACGATGTCTGCAATGAGCACAGCTGTGTGGCCACGGCGACGACAGGGAACCTCAGGAGGAAGTTCTCCTGTTGTAGTCGTCACTGTGGGCAACGTCCTCCATCTCAGAGACACTGTGTTGAAGACGTACACATTGATCTGATCTTCTGAAGGTATCCCAGTGTTAAAATAATCAGCCCTAAATGTGTACACTTTGTGTCCCACCGATACAGCAACACCATAGATGATATTTGGGTCTCCTCGCAGCTTCACTGTACAGTGCATTATTTGACAGACCATCAGCAACAACACTGTTTGAAACGATACCTTTAACGCCTTGCTCTGTAAGACAGTCTTATTGAACATGAGACCGTTTATATAGGATGCCATTCTATGATGTCAGTACTATGATGTCATTTAGTGTGCCGTCATAGAATGTCCATATTTGCTCCAAGTTGGAGCCCACATATTACGCCTCCCAGTGTGAAATGTAGGTTCCAAAAAGCAATGGAGTTCATGAGTAGATTCATATCAATCCTATATAAAGCCCCGCCGTACTTGCCCGTACTTGTCCCGACCACCCAATTAGCCGCTCGAACTTTCCCGTACTTTTATCATAAAAATGAAATTAATAATATTTAAAAAAAAAAAAACAGTCGCCGGTCTTGCTCTGTCTCTTTAAAAAGGGATGTGAGGGGTTAACGTGTCAGTGACGTGATTTCGTCCTGTTCTACTCTGTGCCTGGAGAATACAGACCTCCCACTGCATCTCCCTGTGTGCAAGCAGTCTCAGTTGGAACAGCGATATTCCGGGGCTATTTCGATCAGACGAGAGGCGGATTCAAGGCTTCACAATGAATGGATTACATCGCTGTGCTCGCTGTGCGTGCACAGAAGACGGATTGTATTTTCGGGTGCTGTTTATTATCGCTGTTTTCCCCGTATCACTCCATGTTAATGACCGGAAGAGAACTGCCTTCAGGACCATCAAAAAAGGTTGGGCGACCAAAAAAACTCCTTTATGCACGGTTTGCTGGCTTGCACGGAGTGATCCGAGCGTGTTGTTATGATTTTGTGCTTTGCTTTTTTAAAACATGTTTATAAATAAATAGGAGATTTGTTCGGCAGTACCTGTGTTCAGGGGTTTCTGGCGGGGCTTACAAAGTGTTAAAACTGCCCTGTTAGGGTACCCCCTTATGCCCATATATGGAGATCCCCAGGCATCAAACCCGGCCCTAACTCGCAAAGGCCCTTCTTGTCTTCATTAATTAACGTATGTGTTATGCCCATATATGGAGATCCCTGTCCTAATGTCATCGACGTTAAGGACATTTCTGGGAATGCCCATATTTGGTAATGCCCATATATGGACATGTTTTGACATCATGACTATTATGCAGGGGTCTCCATATATGGGCAACTGGTCATTTGTACATCACTGGCCAGATGGCCAAGAATTTATGATTATGCCTTTTAAGTGTAGTTTTAAAATTATGCTTTTATGTGGCCACAACCTACCAATTCATTAAGTAGTATGCCTGGTTGTCAGGTGGGTGGTGACCCAGCTGCAGTTAGCCACACCCACAGTGTTGGGTTGGGTGAATGGTAAAAGGGCAGGGGATGAGTTTATGATGACATTATTATTTTTTTTTTCTCGATCAGGTCTTTTGACTCGGACGTTTTTCAGGAAGTAACACAAAATACAAGAAACATTTGCACATTATAACCACACCTGGGGGTCTATTAGAGCGATGTTAACTCCATAGATACAGTACATACAAAACAGAAAAAAAGTATGGCACCTCCTCTCTAATAGACATACATAATGGAAAAAAGAAGCCTACTTCAGCACTGTAAACAGGACATTATTGCAATTATTTTGGTATGTATTTTATACAGTCCTCCAACTCTCCATCAGTCATAGCTGCCAGTTCCCACCTGATGTCGTGTGGGAGTTCTGAATGCTCCAGATCGTACTGAATAACTGCTAGCTTGCAGAGCGTCTTAAGACTAGGACTCAATTCTAGGATTTAGAGGTTGTTGTTGGGTGTGAACTTGAAGTCTACTTTATATCCTCCAAAGATGAAGACACGACTTCCCACCATGCAACCGTATCCCTCTCTCCTCCAAAATGATCTATTCAACTTGGGATTAACCTCCTTCCAGGAGAAGGTCTCTGGACTGAATTTCCATATATTCTGACTCCATTTATGACCACCAAATATGTACAGCTCTCCTTTGTAGGCAAAGGCTGAATGACAGATGCGTTTTTTTGGAAGATGCTTTGCAGTAGGAATGTCCATCCAGCAGTCAGTCTCTGTGTCAAACACTCTGACGTTGTTGTAGACCTCCCGGTCCCCTCTGCCCCCAAATACAAACATCTTTGTCCCGATGATGGTGGCAGAGTGATATGATGAAACAGGAGGCAGAGTGCCTCTGGTGTTAATTATGGACCAGACCATCGTGGTGGTGTCCAGCTTGTAGATGTCATTAGTGCGTCCATGCTGGATCAATCCTCCATGGATATACATGACCTTCCCCAAGACACAGGCTGAGTGACTACTCCTCGCCTCTGGAACGGTCCCAGAAACCCTAGTCATGATCCATCTGCGGGCGTCAACATCAAATGCATAAAGCATGTTGTTGCAAAGCCCTGTAGTCCATCCTCCCCAGAGGTAGACGATGTCTTCAATAAGCACAGCTGTGTGGCTATGGCGACTACAGGGAACCTCAGGAGGACGTTCTCCTGTTGTAGTCGTCACTGGGGGCAACATCCTCAATCTCAGAGACACTGTGTTGAAGACGCACACTTTGATCTGATCTCCTGAAGGTGTCCTAGCGAGACCTCCAAATGTGTATGCTTTGTCTCTCACAGTCACAGATAAACCATAGGTGATATCTGGGGCTCCTCGCAGCTTCACTGTACAGTGCAACATTTGACAGACCATCAGCAACAATACTGCTTGAAACGATACCTTTACCGCCTTGCTCTGTAAGACAGTCTTATTGAACATGAGACCGTTTATATAGGAGGCCAGTCTATGAGGTCAATTCTATGATGTCATTTAGTGTGACGTCATAGAATGTCCATATTTGCTCTAGGTTGGAGCCCACATATTACACCTCCCAGTGTGAAATGTAGGTTCCAAAGGGCAATGGAGTTCATGAGTAGATTCACATCAATCCTTTATTAAAACTGTCCTGTTAGGTTACCCCTTATGCCCATATATGGAGATCCCCAGGCATCAAACCCAGGCCCTAACTCGCCAAGGCCCTTCTTGTCTTTACTGATTAACAAACGTGTTATGCCCATATATGGAGATCCCTGTCCCAATGTCATCAATGTTAAGGACATATCTGGGAATGCCCATATGTGGTAATGCCCATATATGGACATGTTTTGACTAGGGCTGTCAAATGATTAAAATTTTTAATCAGATTAATCACAGCTCAAAAATTAATTAATCATGATTAATCACGAATCGAACTATGTCCAAAATATGCCATTTCTTTATGTATATTGTTGCGGTAATGGCAAGCTAAAGATAAATTTATCATACAATATGTAGGCCTATATATATGTTTATTATCATTATTGTTATTATTATTACCCTTTATGCATTTTTTACCTTACCATTTATTGTGTAGCAATAGCAAATATTTATACAATAGGCCCATGGCTACGTCTAAAACACTGGCTTACACATGACTTTTCAGGCTGTGACCCCCCAAAATAATCATATTTGAACTGGGGACCCCCCTCCCCCCACACCACACACCCTGACGAGCACTTGGAATTGTAGGAGTTGGCATTACATTCGTTTTGACTGTTTGCTTGTGAAAATAGCAGATCTAGATCCACAAGCATGTAGATCTGCTATTTTCAGAATATCTGCCTCTAATATTTGATAATTTGACTAATGTTTGACCAGAGGTATGGTATAGGCCTAGTAAAAAGCCCTTAATTTGTCAGTTTAGAAATGTGCAGATGCCACACCTATACTGTATGTTGGTCTGTTTATTGTTGAGTGAGAAAACAATGTTAACATTAAGCTTAACATCTGGGGACCCCCCGAAATAAAATTGGGGATCCCCCTAGGATTCCCAACCCATAGGTTGAGAACCACTGCAATACAACACAGAATTATTTGACATCTAGGTTACAGATAAAACAGCTGACACACGTGCACAAGACAGAGAAAACAAGCGTTTGTAACAGCTGCCATTAATGTTGTGCTGTTGATTGCCTGGGTCAAATGCGCATTTTCAACGACAACGAGGCGATCGATCGTTAAGCTAATGTCATGCCTGGCAGTGCCGTGCGTCTTTCATCTGATCCAAGTAAGTTTGGAGCACCCAGGCCAGCAGCCCAGCACCCTAACAACATCGCGGATTTTAGGAACAGAGGTAGAAGTAGGCTAGAATATATATTTTTCAGATGTATTGTATGATGATGATCAGGTATTATTCCAGTGAACGATCTAAATCCTGTTTCACTTTGAAACCGCAGCTCTGAGCTCTCCTCCGTCTCTCGCTGCTGCAGTCAGAGTGACATGCTTGTGTGTAGAAAGGGAAGGGGGGGTGGAGGAGGAGCAGTGGCAGCGCTATAGGCTACAGTAAGACAGTGTTCCACCGCAGACAGTGTTCCACTGCAGGTCGTTCTGCTCTTGGATTAATTGCGCTAAAAATTTTAACGCAATTAATAAAAATTATTAATTACCGCAGTTAACGCGATAATTTTCACACCTTTAGTTTTGACATAACATTGTTGACTATCATGCAGGGGTCTCCATATATGGGTAACTGGTCAGATGTACATCACTGGCCAGATGGCCAAGAATTGGCGCGCATGTCACCCTGAGGCGTCTTACTGGTATTATAACACACGTTATCCACTGAGCATATAAATCAAGGGTGGGCAACTTTGATGATGGAGAGGGCCACTATATTTCCATCTTCACTCCAGAGGGCCACAATGCATATTGCTACATCCTACTTTGTCATTCGAGTATCTCATACAAAAGAAGCAAAAATAGCAGATCTACAAGCTCTGCTCTGCTATTTTTTTGCTTCTTTTGAATTGGATTCCTGAATAATTTTTGTTATTTTTTTTTATTGGAATCCTGAAATGTACTTCATGAACTTAAATATAAATAAGATGGATATGAACCCTAACCCTAACCCAAAGACTAACAATTTAGTACTACTATACTAGTTAAGCTACTAAGATAGACTGATGGAATTAAAACGGGTCATGTTTGCAATGTTTGGAATTGGAACAGCTGAAATCAATAATATATCAGTATTTTGATATTAACCAGCGGGCCACATTAAGCGAAGGTGGGGGCAGCATGTGGCCCCCGGGCCACCTGTTGCCCATGTATGTTATAAATGCTTACGACCAGAATTTATAATCTAACTATGAATCAGGGAAACCTATGTCCATCTGTCTGTGAGTCCGCACTTACGTCATCCAGAGGGAAAACCCTTGAGAAACACATGGTGACGTCAAAAACCCATGGTGACGTTATCAACGGGGTGATGACGACGCCATCATCACCATCAACAGCCAATGAGACGCAAATGAATTTAAAGATGGAGTGCCATGATAAAACAGCAGATCTACAAGCACACAACGCCTCGCGGTGCGAGGCGTTGTGTGCTTGTAGATCTGCTGTTTTCACTACTGTTGTGCGACAGCCTTGTATGATGAAGCAGGGCTTTACTTTGCGAAGAAACGTACAAATATGAAACTTGGAGATGCAAGGTTTCTTCCCGACAGTGACGATATTTACACCCCTGTATTATGTTGGTGTGCCCATGGATTCTTGGGACATGAAAAGTGTGCCCATGCTTTGAGAAACACTGGGCTAATTAAACGATTTGCCACACAGCAAAGTTAGAGTATACAGTATACACGACAGGTTAAGTGACGTAAGTGAAAGTGATCGGACGACATTGCAGAGTTGGGGCGATCCATCAGAAGAATCCGTGACGGATACAAATGCTAGGTGATCTGTGAATGACAGAGGAGCCAACGTCTGTGACAGACTGTCACAGATGACTTCATGAATGCCACTGATGAGTAATCTCTCTCGTACTCTCATACTCCATCTATCTGTCAATCCACACACGTCCCACACTGGGGAATTTAACCAATTAAGCCCCATATGGGAAGCCGGCTTCCCATAACCAGTCACAACCAGCCTCACAACTGTTCATTGGTCAATAAATTAATAGAGACCAAATCAAATTACAATTTCAATGTTGATTCTGCTACAGGAGCTCTACATCTGTTTGATGTAGTTTACATAGTTTGAAATATAGTCATAATATTTTGCCTAGCAATTGATGACACCTTGATGGACAATTTCTCTATTCACTATATATGTCTCCAATGAGGTCTTGAGTCTTTTTCACTATTCAGAATGCACATTTTCCATAGGCGGAGGTCAATCCTCTTTTCCCTAGTAAGTGATCACAGCATTACAATTTGGTAAGAGAAATGTGATGTTTTACACTGCATTTGTGAATTTTCAGGGGTTAGCTTAGCTTGGTGGATCAGGAGTAGCCACAATCATTGGCCTACCTGCTGTTAGTTTACACGTCGATGCGTATGTAACAATAAAGCCCAAAGGACCAATAAAGCAGCAAATGGTGCGTTTTGTTATCATTTCCTACCCCATTGTTCACAGCTGAGAAGCTCTCGAGACATGGCCATGAAAACCAACCAATCAAAAGACCGCACTGACGCACCACACCGTCAAACCCCAACTTCTGAGTAGAGTCGGTGGGTGCGTGCACTCAGCAAACGACAACGCACCAAGTGCACCGAATAAACGAACGACAACATGGCACACCAGTGCGTCGAGTGCGCATTTCTGAACGCACCAATAGTTTGGATGTAGGCCTACAGGTTATTATTTTGACCAGTTATTATTAATCATCAATGAATTATTAGACTACTAACATTAATATTTTAGTAGTTGTTTTTGGACTGATGCTATAGGTTCAGGGTTTACCTGTGATAGTTTACTGAGGCACTACACAGTCTCCCTGCATTCATAGAGTATGTGTGTACCCTGCTTATTGTAAGTCGCCCTGGATGAAAGTTTCTGCTTAATGCCTACATTGTGAATTGTAATCCTTCCATTCTGGCTTCCCTCGCCAGAGAGAAAGTACAGTAAGCGAGTAAGTACGTCGGCGAGGCTTATTGTCGGTATCAGCTGAGAACGCAGACATTTAAGACATCAAAGGCGAGAACTCTACCGTACCAAAAGAGAGCTCTGAGATACGCTGCATGCAGTATTTTTCTTTTTTGCAAATAATCTTTGAATATATATATTTTAAAAGCGAACATTTGCCACTCAAATATTTGCTTCTGGGGGGCCCCTGGAACAACATATTTTGAGATGGGGGTCCACGGCGAAATACATGTCATTTTGGGGGTCCTAGAACCACTGATTTAGATTAAGAAGGATTTATAAAGACATTTATAACGTATAACTCAAAAATAGCAGATCTGCAAGTGCCGCGCTGCAAGGTTGTATATCTGCTATTTTTTTTATAGTTAAAGCATAAAATAATGCTATAATAATAAATTAAGTCTGAGAACCACTGGCCTAATCCCCTGTGGTGATGCAGTTTGATGTTTTACAAATGCAAATAATTGATTGTATGGAAACTTAAGTATTTGTGCCTTGTATTTGGTAATTTTAAGAGGGAAAAAGAGGGGTCTAATTACCTTTCCACTCCATATAGCTACTCTTGGTCTATCGATAAAGGTGTGTAATCTCTGTGTTGAAATATAATGTCCATATAATCACAGCATTTACTTCAATAATAATAGATTTTTTACACGTTTTACACCGATTTAATTTCTTTGCTAAATAGTTACTATATCGATTTTAAATCGTTGAATCGAATCGAATCGTATCGTATCCCCATGAATGAACCAATATCGTCCATATGTCGTATGGTCAACCATGTATCGTGATGCGTATCGTATCGCTGTTAAAATGTATCGTTACACCCCTAATCCTATCCTATAACCCTGTGTGAGAGTTCTGTCTCTGCTGACTACAGAGAACAGACCTGACCACTGCTGCTATTCCTCTGGCTCTGGTGCAGTTTGGTAGCTGTGACCTTGTAGTCTTTTTTAGGCTGTATGTCCGCCAAAGCCTTTCTTAATCCCCAGTTGAAAGAGCCTGCAGGTGCTGCTGCTCATCTTGAAAGGCTTCCAAACACCAGAGGAGAAAATATTTAGCCAGAGACTCGCGGAGAGATTCGCCGCGCCCGCCCATCTGCCTACACAAACTGGTCCGCGTTAGGTTAGACTGGTCTCATGTGGTCTATGATGTCAGACATCTATGATGCCAGCCATCTCCATATTTGGGTAGAAAATGTATTCACAAATAAATGTATTTAAATGAAACTATATAAGGTAAAGACGGTAAAGAAAGGGGAAGACAGAGAAGGAGATCAGCCGGAGAATCTGAGCAGCAGGAGCGGATTTGCAGTCGCTAGATCGCACTGTGGTGAAGAAAAAAAAGAGTTGAGCCGGAAGGCAAAGCTCTCTGTCTACCGAGCAATCTTCGTTCCTACTCTCACCTATGGTCATGAAGTATGGGTCATGACCCAAAGTATAAGGTTGCGGGTTGCAAACGGCCGAAAAAATAGGGTAAAGATAGAGACTTGCAGTCGAACCGCTACTCCTTCACTTGGAAAGGAGTCAGCTTAGATGGTTTGGGCATCTAGTACGGATGCACTCCGAGCGCCTTCCTAGGAAGGGCCTCGATGCATGTCCCACTGGGAGGAGACCCTGTGGCAGACCTAAGACCAGATGGAAGGATTATATCTCAACACTGGCCTGGGAACGCCTTGGTATACTCCCTGAGGGAGTGGAGGAAGTTGCTCGGGATAAGGACATCTGGAAGTCTCAGTTGGAACTGTTACCCCTGCAACCCGATTTCCGGATAAGTGGTTGAAGATGGATGGATGGGTGGATATAAGGTATCTCTTAGCAAAATAGCATGCATGCGTGTCCCAATGACATGTGGCCCTGTGGGAGGAGTAGCGTGGCTAAAAGATTTTAGACGATGGAAGATGGAATAAAGTCGGACAAGTACTAGAGTCTGGTTGCCCTGCATGTATTATTGCAACCGTCAGGTCGCAGTTACTATCACAACCTCGACCAGCTGTCCGTCAGTCAGTCTGTCACACGTCACACTTTTGCCCTGCTCATATCTCCGCAACTGTTGCCCCCGATCCATGCCAAATTTCATCCCATCAATTCTCACATGACCCTCTTCTAGTGCCACCATGAGGCCGATTCTTGCAAAACACATTTATGGACACAGCTCCTACAATTTTGCCCTAATATCATGCAAATCGGTACACAGTAGGTCTACACTCATGTCATCACCATGGATCTGTCCCATATAGCGCCACCATCAGGCCGATTTTTTCAAACACATTTTTGGACACTGCTCCTACAGATTTTGCCCTAAAATCACGCTGCGACCTGACGGCTGCTTATCTCCCGATTAGGGAGTCTTACTGGTTTCTAGTGCAGAGGAACTATGTGCTTCACAAATAGCATAGAATACAAACTGAGACAAAGAAATCGTACAAACAAAATAGTCAAGGCAAGTCAGTTTTACTTCCAAACAACCAAAGGTCGACCAAAGTGCTGCTGCTGCACAGCATGAAAGGTACGCCACACAGAAAGAACATCACTTTAAAAACATCAAAAGACATCAGATATACAAAGCAGATGAATCTAAACGGGGTGACAGTGTCTGTCCAACCATTTTCTACCAAGGCGGTAGGTTTTTAAAAGACCTGGGAAAACAGGTGAACCCGTTTTGCTGTCTGTGTGCGTGTGCAGGGGCGTCACACTAGGGGGGGGGGGGGGGGGGGAGTGGGACTGAGTTACTAGGGCCCAAGGTGGAGGGGCCTTAATTATCTTATGCTTTAACTATTGAAAAATAGCAGATATACAAGCTCTTTGCATATATGTATTTTTAAGCGAACATTTGTACGTTTAAATTTGCTTCTGGGCGACCCTGGGTCCGTGGCCAAATACATATCATTTTGGGGGTCCTTGACATTTGAGCACCACTGACATAGGTTATTCAAAAAACCTTAGAAGGATTTGAAATAATTCGAAGACGATTTTTTTTCACGATTTTTTAAAAATATCAGATCTACAGCTGTGAGCTTCTATATGCTGTTTTCAATAGTTAAAGCACATTGATGGGGGCCCTGCAGTGAATCCTTGTACCCAGGGCCCAGAATTTAGTGTGACACCCCTGTGCGTGCGAGTCAAATTCCACGGCTATTCTTTGCAGGTTAGCTTAGCTTACTTTAGAAGTAGGTTTCTTGCACAGTAAAAGAGGGGTGCAGACCTACTTTCTGAGAGTTATTTTTGGTAGAATCATGACAGGTAAAAAACCAGCAGCAGGAACATGCTTTTGTGTGTGTGTGTGTGTGTGTGTGTGTGTGTGTGTGTGTGTGTGTGTGTGTGTGTGTGTGTGTGTGTGTGTGTGTGTGTGTGTGTGTGTGTGTGTGTGTGTGTGTGTGTGTACGCGAATGCATGCATGATTTCACCAAGTCAGGCTTTTTTAAAGGGCGTTTGGTTTTAATTATGTCTGCTTTTCACAGTCAAATAAAAATAGAGGAGGATAATGAGCAGGGACCGTACCTATGTTCCCCAAGTTCACCATTTCCTGCATTTGAGTTGGGAACATACTTTTTTGGTTGAGCGGGGAACATAGAACCTTTTTGTGGGGAGGGTGGGTAACCTGGGGAACATAGGGAGGACCCCAAAGTTGTTCAGTCAAATTTGTACTTCTTTTCAATGTTTCTTTGAAATGTGAAATCATCCAAGTATCCAAAAACTAAAATCTTTTTTTTTCTTCTTTTTTTGTGCCTGGCTCCAGCCCCTGAATCGCTAGTCACTGCCGCCACTCTCATTAAAAAAATTGTTTAGGCGAATCTGTACGGCAAATCAGCGTCGCTTCCACTCGATGGCGTCGGGGCTTGTATGTGAGCAGCGTGGGTGGGGAACTCCCAGAACTCATGTGCGATTCCAAATAACCCAGCGCCGCACCGTACATTCCCATTCATAAAGATCGATCTCGCTATGAAACATCAGTAGCAGACATGTTTTGTTGTGTTTGATTACTAGTTAGTAGTAGGGCATTCACCGAATATTCGAATATTCGAATATCAAAACACTATTCGATTACTATAAACACTATTCGAAAAAACGCCGAAATTAATTTTAATATTATTTTCTTTTTTTTTTCTTTTTTTTTCGTGACAAACAATATTTCTACAGCAGCCATGCAGCCGTGAGCTCTGGTGTTAGTATTTCTCCTAATCCATTCATGTTTGATTGTTGTCAAATCCAACCACACTGTAGTGGCTAGCTTATGTGATTGATGTGCAGACTGCCGACATACACTGCTGGCCCGTCACTATAGATGACACAGTCACTCAGTGTAGGAGGGGAGGGGAGGGGCTCTCCAGAACAAGCAATCTCAATGCTCGTTGCTGACAAAAGTGTGTAATACTTTAGGCTACTTTACTTTATTGCTGCTGAGTTACGTTCCTCTTGCCAAGTATATCCAGTTTAGAGGACACCCTTCTCTTTACAGTAGCTCTTTCGGACCGCGCTTCACCGCAACCACGTTGATGTCATGCTTCATATTCAAATGTATCTCCTCTTTAAACCATAAAGGTACAAGCGTCCGCCGTTTTATTTATGATAACGGGTCGAGAGTTTCGCGACACGGATTGGAGTGGAATTGATGATCTTGTAAAGCTTGTGTTACATACTAACTGTATACTTCTATACTATAGCATGTGATGTAATGTAATCATAACCCATCTTAGCCTTGTCTGTTGTACTGGTCGAGACTCGAGTCACACCAGCCTTCATTAACATTGGAATGAGTCTCGGTACATATTAATGGCCTGCTAAGTAGCGGAGGTGTCAACGACATGCGTGTGAAGTCATTAACATAGCGTGCATCCCATCAAACAATCACTATAATGCCTGGATCCCGAGGCTAAACAATTCACAATACAACACTGCTTGTAACGAACAGGGATGGACAGTATAAATGTGGTTGTTGTTGAAGATAGATAGGATAGGCTTGAACAGTTATTTTCGGAGTTTTCCTAGTAAAATGAACTCGTTTTTCGTCGCAAGTTTCATCAGCATGTTTATGCTATGTTCAGTCGTAAGACAGTGCAGCGTGTCAAAAATAGCAGATGTACAAGCTCACAACGCGTCTATCCGCGACGCATTGTGCATTGTAGGTCTGTTCCAAAGGGTCCGTTCCATGGTCTGTTCTCTCTCTGCTGCTTGAGTTCTGCATCCACCAGTGAAAACCTCTCACAGCCAATCGATGGCTGTTATTTCACGAACAGAGGTTAACCCGTTAATTGCTGGTTGTTTTTAAGGCTCGCAAAGGAGCGTTTTAATGATTTATTATTAGATTACAAAAATACCCGTCGAATTCCGAAATATTCGAATACTTTGAGGTCGAATAATTCGAATTCTAAAAATCACTATTCGTGAATGCCCTAGTTAGTAGCGCTCCTAGTCTGCCTGTTTCTTTGGTTAGCAGGTAGCAACAGGTTAGGTTAGCCAGCCACATAACACCAATAACTACTTCATCGTCTGCTTTGCTACTGTTGTGATTGGTCAGGCGGTGAACCAATCGCAGAAGACTGCCTCTTTGGCAACGCCCATCCCAGAAACGGCTGCAGTAGGAAGGGATATCAGACTGAATAATGGAGTGAAAAGAAATGTAAATGTCAGGCCACAAGAGTTTGTGTTTGTTTGATTGATTGATTGATTGATTGATTGATTGATTGATTGATTGATTAGTTACTTTATTAACAGTATTGTTAATAGTAATGCCTAAACCATAACACAAAAAGCCTTAGGGGCTTGCTTCCATTGTGTTTCATTGTAAAGTGTAGATAGGCTACTCAAAAATGTGCAGTACTCAAGTGAGTGTCCACCACGGATAATGAGTAGTAATGTCAAGCAACACAGGTTGAGCTGGGATGTAAGCAGGAAATGGTCCATGTCTATGTGGTGAAAGGAACACAAGAAATGGTCCACGCTGGGGTGTCACACCAAATTCTGGGCCCTGGGTACAAGGATTCACTGCGGGCCCCCCATGAATGTTCTTCTTAGGGGGAGGGGGTTTAACCCATTTAGACTGGGAACGCATTATTACGCATTATTTTGCGCTTTAACTATTGAAAAATAGCAGATATACAAGCTCACAGCGTGGCACCGAGTGCCTCGCTGCGAGCTTGTAGATCTGCTATTTAAAAAAAAAAGGTGAAGATTTCGGCAAATATTTGGCCATGGACTCACATCTCAAAATATTTAGTTCCAGGGACCCCCCCAGAAGCAAATTTTGAGTTACAAATTCGCTTAATAGAAAATACATTGCCTATATTCAAAGATTTGCACACATTTTCACGACTTTTCAAAAATAACAGATCTCCAAGCTCGCTGTGAGCTTGTATATCTGCTATTTTTTCAATAGCTAAAGTATAAAATAATGAAGGCCCCTCCACCTTGGGCCCTAGTAACTCAGTCCCACTATCCCCCCTCCCCTCCCATGTCTATGTCTATGTATATGTGGTGATTGGAGCACAGTAAATGGTCCATGACCATGTTGATGTTGTGGTGAAAGGCGGCCAGGATAATGGTCCATGTTTGATGATGTGGTGCATTGTGTGTGAAAACAGCTGAGCCAGGGAGCCTGTGGTTTGTGTAGCTAACACCGTATTGATATATGGACTGATTGGTTTATTGATCTATGCATCCATGCGAGCGTGAGCCAGGAGGAGTAAGGCTCAGAGCGGGTTGATGGGAGTTGGTTTCAACCTGTATGGCACCAGGGTCCCCTGCCTGACTGACAGGCCGTCTTAAAGGAGTAGTTCATACATTTTTTGTCTAAGGAATGGAACAAATACCAAAAAATATTATTGAACTCAAGTCTCCATGGCATGAGTAATCAATAGGAAAAAAAAATCATTTTGAGGGTGAACTATTCCTTTAATGCCAGGGGTGGACAGGAACCTGTAGAGAAAGGTATCTGCAATAAAGCAGACAGCCCGCAACACTCCAAGTTAGATGAAGGCTTTTAGGTGCACGGCTCAAAGAAGCATAATGAGAAAGAAGTAGTCGCCAGCACTCAAGGAATATCCTTTTTACATGATTTTATTTACCTCAATGCATGGACAGTATACGGACGCGTTTCGGCCCTTCGGCCTTCCTCAGCGTTGCATTGATGCAACGCTGAGGAAGGCAAATAAAATCATGTAAAAAGGATATTCCTTGAGTGCTGGCGACTACTTCTTTCTCATTGTGGACAGGAACCTACGAAAGAAACTAAATAAAATTGCATTTTATTTAGTACTGTACTTAAAGGTAGGGTAAAGTGATTAAATGTGGTAGGGTGAGTGATTTAATTTAATTTAAACAATATTTTGTTTATAAAGAACGAAAAAAAAAAGAAAAAAAAAACATTGCATGGATGCACCTGGGACGTATCCTCAGTGACGTAGCCCAAGGTCAAAGGGGTTTCACGTCTCACAACATCATACCCCTCACTCAGGTGACCCAGCCATGGGTTGATCAAGTCCTGACTTTACGTCCCAGTAGCCCCCCACGATCAATCCCATTAGGGAAAGACAGGACTATTCACTCCACTGCTGGAACTACTCTGTCGAGACTGGGAGGGACAATCTGGCGCGTGGAGGGACCAGGCTCTGTGGGTTGACTCCTGGCCGTGCTCCTCCTACGTCTCACCACTTTAGAAATGTGCAGATACCCTCTATACCAGGGGTCTTCAACAGGGGGTCCGGGACCCTTAGGGGAGTTACTACAGGGGGGGCGCCAAATCTTTGTGTGATAGGATCATTAGTGGAACATTAGCCTATAATCTACAAGCTTACAATGCCTTGCACTGCGAGGTGTTGTAAGCTTGTAGATCGGCTATTTTTGGCAAAGAGGTTTGCAAAGTATTTGACGTTTCAAGTGGTTAAATGTCTGAAAATACACATTACTCCAACATGATGACAGTGCTGTCAAACAAGTCTAAGCTGTCTAAGAAATCTATGAACATTTATAATCTGGGACTGGGACACAATTTTATACAATATGTAGTGGGGGTCCCTGCTTCATCTCTCTCTCAACTAAGGGGTCCTTGGCCTGAAAACGTTGAAGACCCCTGCTCTATACACTTAAACTTTGTTAGTTTGTTTACTGTTGAGGGTGAAAACAGTGTTGCATATTAAGTTAATCATCCCCCTGGGGGTCCCGACCCACAGGTTGAGAACCACTGCTCTATGCCATCCTCCCAGGGAGAACTGTCAGTTCTACCAGCAGCACCTTCTGCATTGAAGGAACCAGGGACGTGCTGGGCCCCTGATTCAGCCCGGGAAAAAGAGTTGTATAGAGGCCCTCATTGCGCACTATAGAGAGATCTCTCTCTCTTTAGCGCTGCTGCTACTCAAAGAAAAAAATGATTTAAACTAGTCAAAAAACAGCCGATCTACAAGCACACAACGCCTCGCTGGTGCGCTGGTACAGGGGCTGCACCGCGACTCAGCGTGTCACGTATGCCTTGATGTGTTACAAATGTTTGTATATATGTTTTGAATACATGACTGCTGTGTCGTAAGACAAATTTCAGTGTGAACTGACAATAAAGTACTATATCACATATCACTATCATTTTCACTATTTTTGTGCGACGGCCTTATATGATGAAGCAGGGCTTTGCTTTGCGAAAAAAATTACAAATTTGAAACTTGGAGATACGAGGTTTCTGAACAACAGTGACGATTTACTTTGTTGGCCGCCCAGCCCCCAAAATGGAAAGAAGGCCGACATTTTATTTTTTATTTTTTTCCTAATAGCCGGCCTGGACCGGCCCGGGAATGAACCGGCCGTTCGGGAGTTGTCCCGCTTTTCCCAATGGCCAGCACGTCCCTGGAAGGAACCACCAAAAGCACAATGTTCTGGCC
Organism: Nannobrachium achirus; assembly: GCF_963921795.1. Taxonomy (NCBI): domain Eukaryota; kingdom Metazoa; phylum Chordata; class Actinopteri; order Myctophiformes; family Myctophidae; genus Nannobrachium; species Nannobrachium achirus. The sequence goes on from NC_137827.1 coordinate 7,137,469, forward strand.
TCAGGGAGGTTGTTGTTGTGGTCTGCAAAACCTGAGCTGCTCGCCCCAAGTCAACTCCTCATAGGTCCCGGTCCAGTTATTTTAGGCTCAGTGAGTGGTGACATGCGGTGGCTACCACGAAGAGGGGGGAATGTTATAAAAAGGTAGAAATGGCAGCGTATCCTTGGAAATGTCTCCAGCAGCTCCGGGGGGGAACGGTTTGGTGAGGTGAATTCATGGAAAGGCTGAGTCACCACCGCACCTCGTTAGCGTTCCCCTGTGTGTGTGTGTGTGTGTGTGTGGAATAAACTCCCTGTCGCACTTAGAACAACGGACTCACTCGCTACCTTTCGCCGTGGACTGAAAACTCACCTTTTCAGACTCCACCTAAACCCTTAGCACTACAGTAAAATCAATGACCATACATGAAGCTAGTTAACATTTGTTTGTTAGGTTTCTTTAGAACTTGATTATATTGTGTTTTTCTCTAGATAGATATCCATTTACATTGTTATATTGCTGTTAATGTACTGACCTATTATCTTGTTTATTATTGCGATGTTGTATCTGCTTATTGTAAGTCGCTTTGGATTAAAAGCGTCTGCTAAATGCCTAAACTGTAAACTGTAAACTGTGTGTGTGTGTGTGTGTGTGTGTGTGTGTGTGTGTGTGTGTGTGTGTGTGTGTGTGTGTGTGTGTGTGTGTGTGTGTGTGTACGTGTGATTTTTTTGTGTGGCCACACCCACCTGTTCATTAAGCCTGGTTGTCAGGTGGGTGGTGACCCAGGGAGGCCACACCCACAGTGTTGTTGAATGGTAAAAAGGGAGGGGATGATATTATGATGTCATTGTATCAGTGTTTTTCAGTTGGGTCTTTCAAAAGCTTTCAAAGTAACCAAAAATACACAGGGAAGACAAATCTGCACATTATAAGCACACCTGGGGGTCTATTAGAGTAATGTTAACTCCATAGACACATACAAAACTATGGCACCACCTCTTTAAGCTTTATTGATTGAATGACATGCCTGTCTGTCTACTGTATCACCTCAGGTCAACTACTTCTGTCATTCTATGCAGCAAACATCTACATTCACCAGCCAGGCTTAATATAGTTGAGTGAGACTAACTACACAACCAAAACCAAGACTGACAAAACGTTAGTTAACGGAAGTAAAAAAAAAAAAAAAAAAAGTCTGACTGAAACCAAATTGTGTTTACAAAACTAACTAAAAGAAGCAAAAGGAGGAGGAAAATAAATCCCCCAAAAGGAAAAGTTCTCTATGAAATAAGAACAAATTACTAATGAACATTGAGCTTGTATATCTGCTATTTTTCAATAGTTAAAGCATTCAATAATCCTAGGCCTAAATTAACGATGGGAACATGTTTTCATATCGCTGCACATTATAGTGGACACACCCACCAGGGGTTCGAGTCATTAGCTGAGGATTGAGATTGGATTGAATTCCTTCACTGTGCTGGTGGAAAAACCTCTTATGTGCAAAACTGTCTGTAAATGGAAGAAGAAAACAGAAAAGAACCTGGTTTCCAATGGATCCAATGTATCTAGTTATTAGCTCTTGTTAATAATAGTGTGAGCTTGTAGATTGTTGCTACTTTTGTGTGGGTGTGACATGCATTGTAGTCAGGGGCATAGTTCTGCCGATTTAAAATGACTCCAATACGGAAGTAAAACTTCCTATGATTGGCCGCTAGTTGCGCTGTTTTCCCCCCCGGCCGATCGCAAAAAGAATATTGTTCGCCATTGGATCCCATTCATTTTCCCCTTTCGTTTTCTAACCTTAACTCAGTCAGGGCCGGTCGACTTTTAGATCGACTATCTCACTATGGAGTTCCCTGCCAAGCGACTTTAATCAACTTTTATATAAAAGCATTGTTTAAGCTTTTAATTTGGGTTAATAGACGGAGCGGAACGGTTAGCTTACCTTCGGCTAGTATAAAGACGTAAACCGTGAAAAAAAAGGATACGATTATGACGTCACCTTTAAGCCATAGCTTCCTGTTTACGTAGGCCTCTGCTAGCCGCTAGGCTTAATGCAAACCATCCGACCCTCACGCAGCTTCACTAGGTCGGATTTTGATTCAGAAACTTTCTGTGTGGCATCTGTATACGTTCCGGTGCCCATACCGATGGTGGTTTTAGACGATCAAGCACGAATTGAACAGTATTGAGCTCAGGTGGCGGCCCGCGGGTCTCCCATTCATGTCAATGGGGATCGACGTCATCGTCCCATCCTTGAATGTTGTAAACCTTAACATGGGGGCTTCCACAGTCTATGGTCTATGGCTCGCTCTAGTGGTCATTTTGTGGTATGGTATATCAACGTGGCTTGGTAAATTGATGTGATTATGATGATTAAATATAGCTATTTCCTGGCGTTATATATGTTTTGAATACATGACTGCTGTGTCGTAAGACAAATTTCAGTGTGAACTGACAATAAAGTACTATATCACATATCACTATCATTTTCACTATTTTTGTGCGACGGCCTTATATGATGAAGCAGGGCTTTGCTTTGCGAAAAAAATTACAAATTTGAAACTTGGAGATACGAGGTTTCTGAACAACAGTGACGATTTACTTTGTTGGCCGCCCAGCCCCCAAAATGGAAAGAAGGCCGACATTTTATTTTTTATTTTTTTCCTAATAGCCGGCCTGGACCGGCCCGGGAATGAACCGGCCGTTCGGGAGTTGTCCCGCTTTTCCCAATGGCCAGCACGTCCCTGGAAGGAACCACCAAAAGCACAATGTTCTGGCCTCAGGGAGGTTGTTGTTGTGGTCTGCAAAACCTGAGCTGCTCGCCCCAAGTCAACTCCTCATAGGTCCCGGTCCAGTTATTTTAGGCTCAGTGAGTGGTGACATGCGGTGGCTACCACGAAGAGGGGGGAATGTTATAAAAAGGTAGAAATGGCAGCGTATCCTTGGAAATGTCTCCAGCAGCTCCGGGGGGGAACGGTTTGGTGAGGTGAATTCATGGAAAGGCTGAGTCACCACCGCACCTCGTTAGCGTTCCCCTGTGTGTGTGTGTGTGTGTGTGTGGAATAAACTCCCTGTCGCACTTAGAACAACGGACTCACTCGCTACCTTTCGCCGTGGACTGAAAACTCACCTTTTCAGACTCCACCTAAACCCTTAGCACTACAGTGCTAAGGGTTGTTTAAGCATTGTTTAAGCTTTTAATTTGGGTTAATAGACGGAGCGGAACGGTTAGCTTACCTTCGGCTAGTATAAAGACGTAAACCGTGAAAAAAAAGGATACGATTATGACGTCACCTTTAAGCCATAGCTTCCTGTTTACGTAGGCCTCTGCTAGCCGCTAGGCTTAATGCAAACCATCCGACCCTCACGCAGCTTCACTAGGTCGGATTTTGATTCAGAAACTTTCTGTGTGGCATCTGTATACGTTCCGGTGCCCATACCGATGGTGGTTTTAGACGATCAAGCACGAATTGAACAGTATTGAGCTCAGGTGGCGGCCCGCGGGTCTCCCATTCATGTCAATGGGGATCGACGTCATCGTCCCATCCTTGAATGTTGTAAACCTTAACATGGGGGCTTCCACAGTCTATGGTCTATGGCTCGCTCTAGTGGTCATTTTGTGGTATGGTATATCAACGTGGCTTGGTAAATTGATGTGATTATGATGATTAAATATAGCTATTTCCTGGCGTTATAAGCGCACATTCATATTTAAATTTGGCTGGCAATAATTAATTAACATTTTCATGAATACTGTATGGTTCCTATCGCTAGTTAAAAATTGCCTTTCAATCACCATCATATTCGTTTTGTCGAAATGTGGTCCAATTTATTTTAAAATAAATGATAAAGTTGCGGGGGGGGGGGGGGGGGGGGGGGCCTGGCCAACTAAACTGATACCAGCCGGCTGTGTTCTTCTTTGTGTGCTGTATTTCGGGAGGCTCCGACCACATTCTCCCATGTATCCCTGCGGTTGCACGTGACCGTTGGCAGCCAAAAGCATCTTTGATGCCTTTACAATTCTATGATGGCGACACCCATTCCAAAGGGTAGAAAAGGGCTATTTGCGCTGCATAGAAACCAATGGCTTCGCATCGTCCATATTTTTCTACAGTCTATGATTGTAGTAGGAAGAAGGCATTGATTTACAAAAGAAAAAAAAATGTGGAGATTTAATTTATCGCGAAATCGTCCTCCGTCATGCACTGGGATCAATTCACCTTTTGTTTGCCGAGCTGCATATCCGGTACCATTAAACCCTCTATAATTGGTAAAAGGTACTTATAATATGATACAGACTCAGCCGATCTACAAGCTCACAACGCGTCGCAACGCGACGCATTGTGAGCTTGTAGATCTGCTATTTTTTGGAAAAATGTTCCGCCCCAGGATGATGGATTTTGATTATGGCGATAATATCGCAAATCACGATTTTTTTTTTAACAATAATCGTGATATGAAATGTTCATATCGTCCCATCCCTGATGGAGATAAGAGGTTTTGAGGATCTGTATTTCTGGAGCTGTAATGATGATGGATATGACGGAGCCTTTCCAGCTCCGTTGTCACAAACTCCTAATGCGCTCAGAGCAGCATGTGGTACAACCTGTATTGTATTCGGAATTGAACTTAGAGTAACCACTAAGACTCCCTAATCGGGAGATAAGTGACCGTCAGGTCGCGTGTAAAAATCGGCCTGATGGTGGCGCTAAATGGGACAGATCCATGTTGATGACATGAGTCTAGACATACTGTGTGCGGCTTTGCGTGATTTTAGGGCAAAATCTGTAGGAGCAGTGTCCAAAAAAGTGTTTGAAAAATGGGCCTGATGGTGGCGCTAAATGGGACAGATCCATGTTGATGACATGAGTCTAGATATACTGTGTACAGATTTGCGTGATTAATTTAGGGCAAAATTTGTGCATTACAAAATCCTGACGGTTTCAAAGTTTCTAAAATTGGCTGTTTTCGCTCCTAGCTAACAAAACCTGCCGATCGACGGCGAGTATCACAGCTTGAATTTACAGCAATTTACCGACCTGGTTGATGCATATATACTGTATAATACTGTAGGCCTAAAGAGGTTATTTCAACCGTTGTTAACATTCGCGAGCACTAGCTAAAAAATCCACAGCACACCCCTGGCTGAAAGTAAATAAAGATGTGAAATAATTGTAGAAGTTGACCTCTCAGATGAACAGTAGTACTCATCTTTGTAAAAGGTACATGGTGCATTTGTATAGCACCTTTATCCTAGGCGCTTTACATAGATGACAGAGGAAATCATGCAAGGCACCAACCTGCTCACCGGGAGCAATTAGGGGTTCAGAGTCTTGCTCAAGGACTCTTTGGCATGTGGACAGGAGGAGCCGGGATTTGAACCGCCGACCCATGGATCATATTGGCCAACCTGCTCTACCTCCTGAGCTACAGCCGCCCTCACACAATAAAAAGAAAAAAACATAAAAAGTAGCAGATCTACAAGCGCAAAACGTGTCCCTTCGCATATCTGCTACTTTTTTTTACTATAAAAAACACAAAAAGTTTGAATATGGAGATAAGAGGTTTCTGCTCCGGCAACAACGGTATATCTGTCTTTGAAAATGTAGTGAAATTCATACTACAGTAAAAGCACTTCACTGCAGTGTACTCACCCCCCCCACCCCCCCCCCCACCCCCCACACACACACACACCACCACCACCAACCCCGCGTCTTCAATCAATACTAAAGGAATCAACCCAAGCACTTCCAACCGCAAATTCAATCCCCGAAACGGTGAGATTGAAGCGTGCGACCGAGCCTTCAACGCGAGACCTCGACGATGTAGAGCATTGGTTCTCAACCTGTGGGTCAGGAGGAACTATTTTGGGGGGTCCCCCAGATGATTAACTTAATGTACGACACATAGTTTTTTCGCTCAACAGTAAACAAACCAACATAAAGTTTAAGTGTATAGAGTAGGTTATCTGCACATTTCTAAAGTGACAATTTAAGGACTTTTTAATACCTCTAAAATGACAAATTAAATGTTGGCCAAATTCTCAAATATTAGAGGCAGACATTGTGAAAATAGCAGATCTACATGCTCACAACGCCTCGCGTTGCGAGTCGTTTTGAGCATGTAGATCTGCTATTTTCACAATAGAACCGTGTCATACAAAATGTAATGCCTCAACTCTTAGTGTCAGTCAGGCTGCCAGGTTAAAATATGATTCTTTTGGGGGTCGTGGCCTGAAAAGGTTGAGAACCACTGATGGCGAGGAATTGGGGGGGAGAGTGGGAGTGAGAGAGAGTGAGACTCAGTCACGGATTTGCCGACTGTCGCCCCGATTTCCCCGGATTTTGGCACCGTTAATATCTTCATTAATCAGAGTCGTAATTAAGACGGAGCATTTCAAAAAGCCGGGGGGGTGTGTGGGGGGGGCTGAGAGGGGGGGCTCAGTCATGACTTGAGCGCTGTGCGAAAGCAATTATGGGAGAGAAACGGAGAGAGTGGAGGATCCGTGGCAAAGAGAGAGAAACGGAGAGAGTGGAGGCTCCGTGGCAAAGAGAGAGAAACGGAGAGAGTGGAGGCTCCGTGGCAAAGCCGGGGAGGGATTTAGGGGGTGTGATTGAAGGCTGCGGAGGTACCGAGTGTGCTTTAGGGGAATCGGTGTGTGTTACGCGTGCGTGTGCGTGTGCGTGTGTGTGTGTGTGTGTGATTACTATACTTGTCACCACAAATATACAGTAGTAGTAATAAAAAAAGGTAGAAAAAAAAGTGTGAGGACAATTGTCCTATTCCTCACAAGAGAAATGGCTGTTATATATAAAAAAATATATATATATATATATATATATATATATATATATATATATATTTTTTTTTTAGGACACTGCCCCTACAGATTTTGCCCTAAAATCACACAAAACGGTACACAGTATCTCTAAAGTCATGTCATCAACATGGATCTGTCTCATTTCCTATATTCCCTCTGAGCTTTATCACCCATTTCTCATTGGCGCGCAAAAATATCGGCGTCCTCACAAGCATAGTATGACGAGAGTACAGGTACAAGTGCACAGATACAAGTATGTGTGTGTGTGTGTGTGTGTGTGTGTGTGTGTGTGTGTGTGTGTGTGTGTGTGTGTGTGTGTGTGTGTGTGTGTGTGTGTGCGTACGCCGGAGGCGGCATTGATGATGTTCTTCTCTCCTCCTCCATACAACGTCAACCTCCTCTAGCTCCTCAGTGCCAAGGCCGTCTGCTGCTGTTCTATTCTGGAACAGGAACATCGGAGGTGTAGCGTCGGGTTCTTAAGGTGCTGCACTGGCACAGAAATAATCATATCCGGTAGGGATGAGGCCGAATATTCGGCACCGAAAATTTTAAAACCGAATAGTTGAGCACCGAATAGTGTGAAGGACAGGGTCAGGGGTCCTCAATAGGCGGACCGCAGTCCATGTCCGGACCGCGGCACATTTCTGAGAAATCTCCGCACAGTTGTATCTGACGATCGGACTGACTGTGTGTGATGTGTGTTTGTGTGTGCGTGGGTGTGTATGTGCTGATTGTGCTCATTCGCTCAAACACATACACAGGCTCACAAGACACACCCCTACGCCAATTTGCAAGCCCACAAAGCGTCGCGGGTGCAACGTGCTGTGGGCTTGTAGATCAAAGGTTTTCCTTCCCTCTGAGTCTCCGACGCAGTCTGCTCTCCATGCTGCTCCCCCCCCTCCCCTCTCCTCTCCTCTCCACACACTCATGCCGCTCGCTGCCTTAAAAAAGTTGCTAAAACCTCTTGGAAACCATTGCTCCCACTGGATTAATAACTTAGAGATCTTCTACCTTTGGCTGTTCAATTGGAGAGGACAACAGCAACACATTAATATCCACGATGTAAGGCTCCAACTGCTTGCATTAGACGAGAAATGGTCGCGAAACTCGCGATGCGTGATCATGCGTCTTTAACAATGTGATGTGTCGTCGCATATTATTGCAATTTGCCAGCTATCCTAGGCTGTGTTAGGTTAATAACTATGACTCGTTGACCCTGATTTGACTGGTCATTTGACATAGTCAATCAGCACAGTCAGTCTGGCTTGTGCAGTACGTGTGTCAACTAACTGAATGTCAAGTAATCCTCTCCCCCTCACGCTAAGTTCCACTTTATTTTCCATTCTGAACGACAAGCCTAATATTGCATTTATGCTCTTTAGTTTCCAATAATTAAACTATAAGCCAGTGTTTTGCATGCATAAATAATTATCCATTCATCCATCCATCCATCTTCAACCGCTTATCCAGCATCAGGTAGCAGGGGTAACAGTTCCAACTGAGATTTCCAAAGTTCCAAATAATAATAATAATAATTAAAATAAACAATTCTAATGATTATAATAAACATACATACATACAGTACATACTGTATAAATGTATCCGCCTTATTTCGCCTTCGCCTTTTTTTCGGACCTGGACCTGTTTCAAAAAAATATTTCTGGACCTTCAAGATTTGTATTTGAGGACCCCTGGGCCCTAGATCATTTTGCAACATACAGTATGTGCAAAGCATTTGTTGTTGAAGGCCTGGCTGTTACAGCCCTTGTGTTTACAATAATATTTTGTTGTAGGCCTAGATCATTCTGCAGTTTTAAGCACCTTGTTCTGATGCACTTTTATCTCTGTAGGATACTACAGAAATAGTTGCACTATTTTGACTTTGTTTTATGCTAACATTGCAAAGAGAAAATATTTTATTTTGTTATGTGTGCATTCAAAAGTGAGAAATAAATGTTTTATGGAACCATATGGTGATTATTATTTAAGTTAGGGTTTGCCATAATCAGGTAGCTTTACAACAAAGGTACAGCAATGGTACAAACATTTATTATACAAAATAAATTATATACATGTATTATTCGGCTATTCGGTATTCGGTATTCGGTGGAATGTTTCCAGTATTCGGTATTCGGTTTCGGCCAAGAATTTTGCTTTCGGCCCATCCCTAATATCCGGTTTGAATTCAACCGGATAGCCCGGTGTTCATTTAAAAACTCAGGCTTCTACAGTGCTGAATGAATGAATGCGGCAGCCTAATAATTCACACTCTGGGGAGAGGGGGATAATAAGTGATATTTATGATGACATGTGATCTGCAGTGTGATGAATAGGCATTTTTCGCCACTCACACACCAGTGAATTATTGAAACCATTTGAATAGATCTCTCTCTCTCTCTCTCTCTCTGACCTCATACAGTAGCTGTTTCTTATTTATACTGCTGGAGGTTCGTGCCGCTACGCAGCCCTCACACTTGAGTCGCACCGCTGACCCGACCAATATACCCATATGTTCTCCCTGTATCCCCTAGTGTAGGTACCCTCACAAAACATCCAGTTATCCTGGTCTCTATACTGCCTCCCCCTGGCCAGCCAGGCACCTGATGGAGGGGAAAGGAACTGTTTGGAATAACGTGTTCCTTCCACGTGCTACGTCTAACTGGGGAAACTCCCCCCTGTCAGGTGATAAGAAGCGGCCCGATCACTCCTCATGAACTGAAGGAAGCATGAGCTTAGTTCGGGGCTCTCCCCAGGTTGGCAGAGGGAGAGCAGAGCCCAGGATTACAGCGTAGGCAATTGGCAGTGGGTGAAGAATGGCTTACAAAATCATAAAAAACTAGAAGCAGTGCTCTTCCGAGCACAGGTCTCCACCAGACTGTGCGTCCTGGTGGTGCAATCCTGCAAACTTTGGAAGCTAATATTAGCCAATCAGGATGGCATATGAAATATCATACGGATCGGACTTGATCACATGACTATAGAGATACTGTGTACCGATTTGCGTGATTTTTGGATAAAATCTCAAGGAGTAATATCCAAAAATGTGTTTTACATAAGTCGGCCCAAAGGTGGCGCTATTAAAGGCTTATGTGAAAAATGCAGGGCAAAGGTTTATCCTTAGCTTCTAGGGAGTGCGCTTACAAAGTTTGAAACTGATCGGTGGAGTTATAGGTAAAACCACAAATCGGCCTGTTATAGCGCCACCATGAGGCTGATAAAAAAAAAATTGGCATTTCTTCCTCGGCCTAGTGGGAACGTGTGTGCGCGATTTCATGATAATTGCACTTTGCGTTTGTGATTTGAGGCATTTTGTTCAAAACGGCTCGATCCCACAAACTTTGGAAGCCAATCTTAGCCAATCAGGATGGAATATGCAAAATCGGACAGATCCGTGTCGATCACATGACTGTCGAGATACTGCCTACCGATTTGTAGGATTTTTGGACAAAATCTGTAAGAGTAGTGCACAGAAATGTGTTTTGCGAACATCGGCCACTAGGTGGCGCTAGAAAAGGCCCATTTGAAATATTTAGGGCAGAGGTTCTAGATTGGCTTCCAGGGAATGTGTGTGCTCACTTTGGCAGCGACCGGGCCAACGGCGACTAAGATTAGGCGCTCACAAACTGCAAGGACGCACGCACGCACGGACGGACGGACGCACG
>NC_137827.1:7152935-7160435 GCF_963921795.1 Nannobrachium achirus
TTATATGCTGATGGAGGGGCTTGGCTGAGGTCACGTTGTACTTCACGGCAGCAGCAGCAGCTATACTGTAGCATAATGCACACAGCTAGCCTAATATGCACACAGCTAGCCTAATGCACGTTGGCATCTCTGACTGGCCTAGCCCTGGCCCGAGTGCTTTGCTTGAATAATAGATGCTTATACCTGCATGCATACTTAAGTTATGTCACACGGTGCATGGTCGTCAGCGTACAGGCCAACGTCCGGGCGAAAGGACGTGCACACGTACACTGCACACACACACACACACACACACACGCACGCACGCACGCACACACACACACACACACACACACACACACACACACACACACACACACACACACACACACACACACACACACACACACACACACACACACACACACACACACACACACACACACACACACGCGCGCGCAAACACGCACGTGCGCGCTTCACGTGGCTTCCGCGTCCTCCCTCTGGACAGTTTGGCTCTTAAGCGGCCTCTCAAAGACACCCTCCAGGAGGATGACATGATATGGTCACAGCGTCAGGGTGGAAAGCTGGTATGTCCAATGCGGTTATACGTTTCACAAAGAAAAGAGCCTGCGTTCCAATGGATCCCATGTAGTCGTCAATTAGCTCGCGAGCTCTTGTTAATGCTTCTCATTGGATGAATACAGTATTTATTATGACCGTAGGTCGCAGTTTAGTATGAAAACGGGCACGGCTTGTCCATATACTATGTATCTCTGTCTGTCACGCCTGACACTGTGGTTCTATGGGTTTGCCGCTCTGACGTCACTGTGATGTCAGAGGAACCACTCTTAACAGAATGGGTTGGTTTGCCGCTCTGACATCACGCTCTGGCTTCACTGTGATGTCACACTAACAGAATCACTTTTATGCCCATATATGGAGTTCCCTGATGTCATCAATATTAAGCCCATATCTAACAGGACTTCATATGGGAATGCCCATATATGGAGTCCAACATCGGCCTCAAACCACGCTAACAGAATCCATATGGCCAAGACAGATGGCCAAGACAGCCCATATCTGCGTGGCTGGTTCTACAGACAGGGATCTCCATGTAGGGGCATAAAAGGGTATGATGTCAGATGATTAAGCATGTTTGGGCTCTCACAACATATCTCCATATACAGTACATGGATCTCCATAATATGGGTACCAGGGGTCTCCATATATGGGTAACTGGTCCGATATACATCACTGTCGCCCTGAGGTGTCTTACTAGTGATATTGTTTTTTTATATTCTATATTCAAATGGGCTAGACGTTACAAACGTAACATGCAGACTTGCAAAGCACACCATTGCTCCCAGGGGGGTCCCCAAATTATTTTGGGTGCGGTCCCCAGATGATTAACTTGATGTGCAACATTGTTTTCTCTCTCAACAGTAAACAAACCAACATAACATTTACAGAAGTGTAGGTGTAAGTGTATAGAGGGTATATGTACATTTCTAAAGTGACAATTTAAGGACTTTTTAATACCTCTAAAATTACAAATTAAACATTGGCCAAATTGTCAAATATTAGATGCAGAAATTGTGAAAATAGCCGATCTACATGCTCACAACACCCGTAGATCTGCTATTTTCACAATAGAATCGTGTTATTCAAAATGTAATGCCTCAACTCTAATGCTCGTCAGGGTGGTGGGGTCCCCAGTTAAAATTTGATTACTTTGGGGGGTCACGGCCTGAAAAGGCTGAGGACCACTGACATAGAGTTAAATGTGTCTTGTCCCCGACAGACAGCTACACCACTGATGATGATGACATAGAGTTAAATAGGGGTGTAACAATATAGTAAATTAATTGAAAAATCTATTTTAATTTGTAATGATCTACTATATCGTTTGCAATAGCAAAATATCGTACCGTTTTGGCTTTGCATCGTATAGTTTTAAAATGCGAATTGTTTCGTATCGCCATGAATGAACCAATATCGTCCATGTATCGTATCGTCAACCATGTATCGTGATGCGTATCGTGTTGCTCTTAAAATGTATCGTTAGACCCCTAGGGCCCTATTATGATCCAGGTCTTATGCCTTATGCCTTAACTTCTTTACCTTTTTTTCACTATTTTGAAAAACATTTTTAAATACTTCAAATGCTGATCTACATCTGCACGTTGTGAACTTGCAGATCAGCTATTTGAAATATTTAAAAAACAAAAACAAAATAGTAAAAAAAGGCAAAGAAGTTAAGGCATAAGGCATAAGACCTGGATCATAATAGGGCCCCTAGAGTTAAATGTGTCTCTTGTCCCCAACAGACAGCTACACCACTGATGACATAGAGTTAAATGTTTCTCTTGTCCCCAACAGACGGCTACACCACTGATGACATAGAGTTAAATGTTTCTCTTGTCCCCAACAGACAGCTACACCACTGATGACATAGAGTTAAATGTTTCTCTTGTCCCCAACAGACAGCTACACCACTGATGACATAGAGTTAAATGTGTCTCTTGTACCCAACAGACAGCTACACCACTGATGACATAGAGTTAAATGTGTCTCTTGTACCCAACAGACGGCTACACCACTGATGACATAGAGTTAAATGTGTCTCTTGTCCCCAACAGACAGCTACACCACAGATGACAGAGTTAAATGTGTCTCTTGTACCCAACAGACAGCTACACCACTGATGACATAGAGTTAAATGTGTCTCTTGTACCCAACAGACAGCTACACCACTGATGACATAGAGTTAAATGTTTCTCTTGTACCCAACAGACAGCTACACTGATGACACAGAGTTAAATGTTTCTCTTGTACCCAACAGACAGCTACACCACTGATGACGTAGAGTTAAATGTGTCTCTTGTCCTCTTGTCCCTGACAGACGGCTACACCACCGATGACATCGAGTTCTACTGGCAGATAGGAGTATCCGGGGCGGCTGTGACCGGCGTGGAGAACATCGAGCTGCCCCAGTTCTCCATCATGGACTACCAGACGATCTCCAAGAAAGCCGTGTTCGCCACGGGTAAAACATCTCCACTCTATACTTCAAAGCAGCGATTCTCTCTAGCTGTGAGCCGTCAGGGTACAGAGCCAGTGGGGCCCTCACGCACTGCAGGAGCATAATGAGAACGTTATTTATGATGACGCGTGATCTTCAGTGTGATGAATTGGCATTTTTCTCCCCTCATATATACCAGTGAATTATTGAAACCATTTGAGCAGATACGCTCTCTAACTCTCTCACCCTCTATCCATACAGATGAGTTGCCGGTAGGGATGCAAATTATCGATTAATTCATTAAAGGTGATACACCATGAAATTTCACTTTTCCTATTTTAAAACCTTTTTTTGGGGTCCCACTAGCACCTTCTATCCTCACAAAGTCCCATTTCTGACCGTTGTGTCTTTCTCTGGTTTTGGGACAGCGGAGGTTAAAAGCATCCCACGGGTTTAGCGGGGCAGATAAATGCATTTTTGCACTAAAATACTTCACAAGTGGAAAGAAACCTAAAACTTTCCACAAGTACTCCTTAGGGGTTGTTCCTATGATAAAACACGTTAGACACTAAAAAATCTAAATGTCTGCCATGTTTCCAAGATGGCTGCCTCTGAACAGTACGCCAGCCAGTTAATGTCCGATTTACATAATATTAGAGTTGTTTTGTAGGTTTTAAAACATCCTGAGTTCATTTATTACACTTTTAAAGCAGCCAGAATAACCTTTCTGACTTTTGGTTGGGGTCTTTCCTCACCTGGGACCCCCCAAACAGACCCCTGAGCCTATCTCAGTAATCGCTTTGCTCCTGCTCCAGGGCAATGTTGAATTAGATCATAACTGAAGCATTAAAGTTGTTGTAACTGGGCTTTGAAAGCAAAAATGAGTAGTAGCAAATACCAGAGGTCTTCCACAGGGGGTCCGGGACCCCTAGGGGGTCCTCAGAGTTACTACAGGGGGCCTGCCGAATCTTGATGGGGAAGTTTTTTTCTTTCTTTTTTTTTTTTTTTTTACCTTTGAAACTGTTTTTATTAGTAGGCTATTCTCAGTATTATTTATAACATTTTTGTGTTAGACAGGCAGGTTCACAGGTGTTACTGCAGGGATTGCAAGTTATTATTATTAGTATTGCAACTTCTCACTTTGGGCGCGCAGTCTAACATGTTCATTTATTGCACTCTACTCACACTGACAACACAACACACACACCTCTTTGTTATCGTCACCCCAAAACTCGCACCCTATCCTCTTAAAGAGCTCACGGTCAATTGTACCCAATGAAATTCACTTCTATACATGTCCTCCCTAATAGTGTTGACAGTTTCCACTATAGCATTTGCAGGGAGGAGAGTGCAAGGCAGGTTATTGTTTGAGCTGCTGCACCGTCCCTTGGAACCTGCTTTGCAGCCACATTTGATGAGCTCAAGTACTGCCTTTGCAGCAGGGAGGGCAAGAAACCTGACTGGAACATACCCTCCACTCTCTGAATTCCATCTATTTTTTTCAATTGATGGAAGCTCAGGGCAATTTGTCAGGTATGACAAAGTAGGCATCATAATACGATACCTTCATCAAGGGACATGATTTTGAGGAAGTGCAAACACATGAAGAGGCTGATACCCCGATTCCTTATCAAGTCCTTGCCTCGGTACAAAAAAAGGAAATTGATATATTCGAGTGAGTTCAAGTTATTGGATGTTACAAATGTCAAGGGTTCCTTTGCGTACATAGTTTTTCAGGTGCTGACTGGGGAAGAACATTTGTTGGAATCACCAAAAAGACATGGGTCAATGCCTACTTGATGATGATGCCATTAACCGCTTCAAGGACCTTGGCAAGGTAATTGGCCATTCCTCCTGAGCTTATAAATGGTGAGCTTCCATCAACATTGCAGTCGGAACATTTTGCATGCCATGTTTACAGTTCAAAAGGTCCAACAACCCGGGATTACTCAGATGGGAACTATTTCTGTCAAAGAACTTGGAGGGTGAGATGCTACCTCCAACTCGTGCTGCACTGCTACCACATTACCTCCATGCAACTCCGTCACAATGCAGGATAAATCATACCTGACAAATTGCCCTGTGCTTCCCCAATCGAAGAAAATAGATGGAATTCAGAGAGTGGAGGGTATGTTCCAGTCAGGTTTCTTGCTCTCCCTGCTCCAAAGGCAGTACTTGAGCTCATCAAATGTGTCTGCAAAGCAGGTTGTAAGGGACGGTGCAGCTGCTCAAATAACCTGCCTTTCACTCTATGGTGGAGACTGTGTCAACACTATTAGGTTGGACATTGAAGATGATGATGATGATGAAGACGGATATATCCTGCATGTCTGAAATTACTGTATTGTAGTGAATCTCTTTGGGCGTAATTGACCATGGGCTCTATAAGAGGATAAGGTGAGGGTTTTGGGGTGACAATAACAAAGAGGTGTGTGTGTGTGTGTGTGTGTGTGTGTGTGTGTGTGTGTGTGTGTGTGTGTGTGTGTGTGTGTGTGTGTGTGGTCAGTGTGAGTGCAGTGCAATAAATGGAAATGTTGTTCTGCGCCCATTCATTATTGCAATCCCTGCAGTAACAGCTGTCAACCATAACTGTCTAACACAAAAACATTATAAATAATACTGAGAATACTAATAAACCATTCAGGTACAATACATAAAACCAGGATACATAAAAACATTCGAAGTTTCAAATAAAAAAAAAGAAATCTCATCGAGATTTGGCAGGCCCCCTGTAGTAGCTCTGAGGACCCCCCCAGGGGTCCCGGACCCCCCGTGAAAGACCTCTGTTATTTGCTACTAGTCATTTTTTATTTCAGAGCATATTTCAGGTCTAATTTAACATTGTTCTGGAGCAGGAGCAGAGCGATTACTGAAATAGGCTCAGGGGTCTATCTGGGGGGTCCCAGGTGAGGAAAGACCCCAACCAAAAGTCAGAAAGGTTATTCTAGCTGCTTTATAAGTGTAATAAATGAACTCAGGATGTTTTAAAACCTACAAAACAACTCTAATATTATGAAAATTCGATATTAACTGGCTGGCGTACTGTAAAACATATCCGAAAAGGCGGCCATCTTTAAAACTGGCGGCCATTTTGAAAATTAAGTGTCTAATGTGATTTTTCTAAAGAATGACCCAAGAGGTACACTCTGTCAAATTTTGGTGCTTCTTTCCAGAACTGAAGTATTGTTCTCCTTAACTGCCCCGCTAGTTCTCAAAACAGGCTGTCTAGATTTGCCGCCGTCGCTGACGTCATCGTCGGACGTTTTTGAAGAGAAACTTTTTTTTTTCAAAAACTTTTTTTTTTTTTTCAAAAACTTTTTTTTTTTTTTTTTTTTCAAAAAAAATAATAAATCAAAAATTCAAAATGAGAGAGGCTCTCTATTCAGGAGTGGTAATTTAGCCTCAAACCTTTTGAAAAACGTTTTTGGGACATAAACAATATGATATAAATACTTTTTAAATGCATGTTGTATCACCTTTAACTCTTTTACTGCTTTATTTATTATTTGTTTATTTGTGTCACTGCCATCAAAGTAGCTTAAAAGTAGCTTACCTTTCATCCATTATTTCCAAACGAATTATTTTTTAACACACAGACATAGATGTAATTGAGCCTAACTGACTGCAGGGGGCAGCCATATGCAATAAATGAGGCTGTAAATGTCCCTCGCTTGATCCAGTACTTTTGAGCATAGAAATGGATTAACTATCCAGTACATAGAAAACGGCCAGGAAGTGATTTCGCCTCCATTGTTGTTTATGTTTTGTGTGGTCGAGATCATCTGCTTACAGTGCTCAAACAAGGTAAAGAATGAACGAACGAATGGCCGTTCGTACTTGGCGGAGCGAACCCTGAAGAATTGGGCTAGCGTTAACGTACATAGCGGTAAAAGAGTTAATTGATAGTTGATAACCTTATCAATTTATTAACCGATTAACCGATTATTAAACCGAAAATGAGTGCAAAAACATAATTTCCTTGATGCTTATAACATTAATGAGCGTCAACAAGCTTCAGCTGGACACACACACACACACACCTCCCCTTTGCAGTGCCCTATCTATGGAGTCTGCTTCATTTCTCCCCAAAAGCCCTTGAATATGATGGAAAGTGATTGAAGGAAAAAAATTATAATGAAATGATTAATTACAATCAAATAATGTATTAACTGCAATTAATACATTTTAGATTAATTGTTAACATCCCTAGTTGCCACTCTTTTAACCCAGTGTTGTATTGGTGATTTCATGTTTGGGGGGGAATCTATTTAAAAAAAGATTGGGGATGACGTGGTACCACGCGACTCGACCAATACCGCGCTGTTTGTCCAACCTCAGGTACATACCTGCTTACTACTAGACTAGAGGTACAGTCAAGAGGTTTTATTTTTGTTCCAATCCAGGTGACCTCTCTCTCTCTCTCTCTCTCTCTCTCTCTCTACCCACTCAGCCACCGCTGCCTGTTAAAGCACCAGCCATTACATTACATAATTCAT